>NC_092100.1:7329667-7359667 GCF_045679555.1 Salvelinus alpinus | reverse complement strand
AGATGTGGTGGAAGTCCAAGATTGAACCCACAACTGAAAACACCCAAACAACCACCTCTGTAGACATACTATGACAGTCAACAATGCAAGGAGTTCAAACTACCGTGTTGCTAATCCTGCCTGTCATTAACTGTGTATTTATAACGCTGTGTAACACTCCACGGGACAAGCTGACACGATGAAGATTAAGCTGCTGTGTATATAAACATTGCTCGTTACAGTATTAGCGTCCTGTCAACTGAGCGGCCTTGTTGATGTAACCAATAGGTCTGATGTCGTGCGACGTCAACGTTTTCGATATAACCAATAGGTCTGATGTCACGTGAACGAAGCTAGTAATTATACAGTGACACTTTTATGTCCGTTGAAAACGGAAACTTTGAGATGAAGTCGATGCGTCTTGGTTGTAATGTGGGACTTTGGAGGGACAAAGCCAAGCTTAGTCATCTACACTCCGATGATGCAAGGGTTTATTAGGGCAACTGACCAGGGTTCCATTCAGGTCAGTGAACAAGTTTGTTGAATACTTTTGGACTTTGCACATTCCAATTGGAACGCCCTTCTCTAGAGAGTTCTCACCATGGCAACTGGATCAACATCTGTCCCAGGTGCTCAATTTGAGATTCTTGCAACATTTGTCAACTTCTGTCTAAAGGCATGCAATACAGCAAATTTGTTCCAAGAGGAATTCCAGTCCAAGATTAAGAAATAAAAAATGTTTTCAGATGGTACAGAGTGTTACGAGCTTGAACACAGTGAAATAGAAATTATGTATTTAGATCTCTGTAATTCCTCATAGACCCATCTGACTGTCTTAGCTCGACAGTCTGGTCCGACCCATGATTAAACATATCCCCTATGGTCCCCAAGCCCCTTTATCAAACGTACCTTCGATTTGTTGACATTGAGGAGTCGGTTATTTTTCTTGGCACCATTCTGCCAGGGCCTTCACCTTCTCGTCATTGTTGGTAATCAGGTCTACCACTGTTGTGTCATCTGCAAACTTGACGATTGAGTTGGAGATGTGCTTGGCCACGCAGTCATGGTGAAAGTTCTAATTAAATGCCTGATGTGTCTCTGGAGGGAGAATCTCGCCCTGAACTTGTCTACTTCAGGGACTGAACATTAGCAATATGCTCGGAAGCAGGGGACGGTATGCACGCCTCCTGAGTCAGACTAAAAGCCCATATTCCTCTTCTCCGTCGGTGCAGATCTTGGGATGAGTGGAAATGCCTCGGGGGGTATGAACAAAGGAACCAATTCAGGAATGTCGAAATGCTGGTGAGTGACCACTGATCACATATCCAAAAGTTATTTTTAGCTGTAGATAATAATGCAAGAAACGTTCTGAGCAAATAATGTAAGATACAACACAAAATAATATATATACTGCAAAGTTGGCTAGGAGCTAGGAACAGGGCGACCATGTCTGTCGGCACAATATTTAAGCCTACGTGTGCACACAGTGTCATGGAACAAGAGAAGCAATTTATGATATCATGCTTCTGCCCCGATCCTATTTAGAGATATTGTTGTGAGTTTAAAAAGTGGATCGTAAAAAAAAAAAAAAAAAAAAAATGTACACACTTTTTCTCCCCAATTTCGTGGTATCCAATTAGTAGTAGTTACTGTCTTGTCTCATCGCTGAAACTGCCGTACGGACTCGGGAGAGGCGAAGGTCGAGAGCCATGCGTCCTCCAAAACACAACCCAACCAAGCCACACTGCTTCTTGACACAACGCACATCCAACCAGCCGCACCAATGTGTCGGAGGAAATACCGTACACCTAGCGACCTGGTCAGCGTGCACTGCGCCCGGCCCGCCACAGGAGTCGCTAGTGCGCGATGAGACAGGGATATCCCTGCCGGCCAAACCCTCCCTACCCGGACGACGCTGGGCCAATTGTGTGTCGCCCCATGAGCCTCCCGGTTGCAGCCGGCTGCGGCAGAGCCTGGGCTCGTACCCAGAATCTCTGGTGGCACAGCTAGCACTGAAAAAAAAAACACAAAAAACGGATTGTTTTTCATTTAAAGTGATTTATTCGAAAGATTCAAAATCTATGGGTTTATAGTGAGAACGTAAATAGCTTAATTCACAATACAATTTCTTCTGCTATTTCTGGAGAAGTGCAAATATGATCTGGTAGATGGTTCCACAAAGTATGTATATTTGAAAGGGCATTCGGGAAAGTACTCAGACCCCTTGACGTTTTGCACATTTTGTTATGTTACAGCCATATTCTAAATGTATTCAATCGTTTTTTTCTCACCAATCTACACACCCAAAATGGCAAAACAAAAAGTTCTTATTTTATTTTTGCAAATGTATAAAACAAAATATATTTAAATATCACAAGTATTCAGACCCTTTAGTACTTTGTTGAAGCACCTTTGGCAGCGATTACAGCATCAATGCTTCTTGGGTATGACACTATAAGCTTGGCACACCTGTATTTGGGGAGTTTCTCCCATTCCACTCTGCAGATCCTCTCAAGATCTGTCAGGTTGGATGAGGAGCGTTACTGCATAGCTATTTTCAGGTTGCTCCAGAGATATTTGATCAGGTTCAAGTGAGGGCTCTGGCTGGGCCCTCAAGGACATTCAGAGACTTGTCCCGAAGCCACTCCTGCGTTGTCTTGGCTGTGTGCTTAGGGTCGTTGTCCTGTTGGAAGGTGAACATTCTGAGCGCTCTGGAGCAGGTTTTCATCAAGGATGTCTCTGTACTTTGATACTTTAACCTTTATCTTGATCCTGACTATTCTCCCAGTCCCTGCCGCTGAAAAACATCCCCACAGCATGATGCTGCCACCATCATGCTTCACCATAGGGATGGTGCCAGGTTTCCTCCAGACATGAAGCTTGGCATTCAGGTAAAAAAGTTTAATCTTGATTTCATCAGATCAGAGAGCTTTGTCAGAGACCTTTAGGTGCCATTAGGCAAAATCCAATGGAATTTACCACAGGTGGACTCTAATTAAGTTGTAGAAACATCTCTACGATGATCAATGGAAACAGGATGCATCTGAGCTCAATTTGAAGTCTCATAGCAAAAGGGTCTGAATCCTTATGTAAATAAGGTATTTATGTTTTTTATTTATACATTTGCAAAAATGTATAAAAACCTGTTTTCACTTTGTCATTATGGGGTACTGTGTTTGTAAAATATTACATTTTCAAGCTGTATAACAGGGAGTGGACATTCCCTCTTTAACTTTAAATTGAACTTTTCAAATAATAAAAGTTCAACTTTAATTAATAGCCTGAGCATTTATTTGCTTAAATCACTGAAAATATCAGGCGCTTATTAGAGACAGGCACTTATTTTAGCGATGCGTCTATTTCCTTAATGCACACAGCAAGAGTGTGCAAAGCTGTCATCAAGGCAAATGGTGGCTACTTTCAAAAATCTCAATTATAAAATATATTTTGATTTGTTTAACACATTTTTGGGCTACTACATGGTTCCAAATGTGTTATTTCATAGTTTTGATGTCTTCACCATTATTCTGCAATGTAGGAAATAGTACAAATAAAGAAAAACCCTGGAATGAGTAGGTGTGTCCAAACTTTTGACTGGTACTGTATATATTAAAATAAAAATCCTTGACGGAATAATCATTCTCTTTTTGACTGTGTATTTTCGGCAGTTCTTTAATCGCCATTAGAGGGCGATCGGTCGATTTCTCTGGGTCTCTACTTTCTCTGGGTTTGTTTTTGACGGTGTTTGTGCTTGCCAGTTAGCAAGTAATTTTCAGCTGTTAGCAGCCAGCCAAAGGCTAGCAGTTTCGTACATATTGCCGATAAAAACAGATGATTGCCATACTTTTTTCAAGTCAATACTGAATTATTTAAAGCCCGGATCCGCAAGTGTCTTTTTCCCAATAGAAGGCACCCAACTGCTTGTGTTGTGAGAAAGACAAAATATAGTTTAAACAAAAACATGGGGTTTGGCCCAGTCGCTGGGCTGGCCTTGGGGAAAGGTGTGACTTTGTGCTAAATCAAACAACCTTAATTGTGCCTCGCTCTGGGAGCCAGTGGAGTGAGAGGAATCCTCTCTAGTTGCTACTACTGCTGCCAGACTCAAACACAGCAGACACAGCCAACACACACTGCCAAGTGACAAAGTCACAAATAAATGGCCAACGTTCTCCTGTTCAGGCCAGTGTTGATATTGTTGCCTTTAATCAAGTTAGTCTGCTATCTACTTGCTATCTAACGTTAGCTGCTAACCTTTGTGTGTTCAACACTGTAGCTGTAAGCAAATATTAGCTAGCTAGGTAGCTAACATATTTCCATGTTACAGCACATGTTTATGGAAAACAGATGGAAGACAGAGTCGACTGTGCTAATTAGGTATCTGCGTGTCTGAACACCTGTCTATACATGGATGACGGATGCCACAAATGTGTTGTCACTGAAAAATATTGTCAGCCTCAACGGTGTTAAAACCAATGATATATACAAACCCTGGATAGCTGATATATGTATTAACCTTGACTTTGTAGCCGCCGGTCGGCCATATTGGCACTCCCCAGTTAGAGCAGTCCTCATAGGAATGAATGTGATTCTACAGCAATTCAATTAAATGTTTCATGGACAAAAATACATGCATCTAAGTTGTGTTTATGTAACAGTATAGCTTCCGTCCCTCTCCTCGCCCCTGCCTGGGCTCGAACCAGGGACCCTCTGCACACATCGAAAACAGCCTCCCACGAAGCATCGTTACCAATCGCTCCACAGAGCAAGGGGAACAACTATTTCAAGGTCTCAGAGCGAGTGACGTCACCGATTGAAACACTATTAGCGCGCACCCCGCAAACTAGCTAGCCATTTCACATCGGTTACATTTAGTTCTAGTGGGGAAAGTAAATTAGTCCCCCCCCCCCCCCACAAAAAGGAAAATATTTGAATATATTTGTACATTTTGTAGTTGTATGTTTAGCTCACATAATATTAAAATAAAAATATGAATTAAGGCGACTGTAATATAATAAATGTGTCAAAAACGAATGTAGATATTAAAATGCATTTCTACAACTTCCAAAATATGTTTTATACTGGAGAAGAAGTACCAAGATGGCTGCTTCAATACAGCACCCCCTGTCAGTCATCCAGAGTTTATATACAGTGCCTTCAAAAACGATTAATTCCCTTTGACTTATTACACATTTTGTTGTGTTACGGCCTGAATTCAAATTGGATTAAATAAATACAAAATCTCACTCATCTACACACAATACCCCATAATGATAATGTGAAAACATGTTTTAGAAATGTTTACAAACTTATTGAAATTAAATACATGAATATCTCATTTACATAAGTATTCTCACCTCTGAGTCAATACATGTTGGAATCACTTTTTGGCAGCGATTACAGCTGTGAGTTTTTCTGGGTAAGTTTCTAAGAGCTTTGCACAACTGGATTGTACAATGTTTGCAAATTATTATTATTTTTTAAATTAATCAAGCTCATCAAGTTGGTTGTTGATTGGTTGTTGATGAAGATATTTCAGCTTAATTTTTATGTCTAAAACATTATTCCACTTTGACGTTATGGGGTATTGTGTGTATGCCAGTGACACAACATCTGAATTACATAGATTTTAAACTCTAAACGTGTAACACAAAAAGTCTTGGGATGTAAGTACTTTCTGATTGGTTAAAAAAACTAAGGTCTACCACCATCTAATTAGCATAATTCCCATACAAATCTGCCAGTGTAGGTTAGAGATATATTTTTAATTGGATGCATCTCAATTAACCGCATCCGACTATATAACACTTCGGTATCTGGGGTGAAAGGTGACAGAGCTTGAGCTATGTTTGTCAGACCATTGGACATCCCGAAAATCGGTCTTCTCACAAAATAGTCTGTAGCGTCTGAACGGTTTGGCCTACAAACACTATTATGACTCCTCTATAGAAAGATGAGACTCTCACAAACACAATGGTTTTCTCCATTTTGCTACGACCCCGACAAGCATCTTGGGACTCATTTGAAGTTGGTACAGTCAATCTGCCATCTTCTGTTTGTAGCGTCTGAACAGTTTGGGCTACACACTAGTATGACCCCTCTATGGAAACACGAGAAGCCTGGAAACACATACCCGTCATTTGTTTTGCTCTAGGATGCCCACAGGCCTCACAACACCCATCTGAAGGTCCCCCGGTAACAGTTGAAAATAAGAGGTTAAATACATGGAAAACAATTCCTGATCGTTCTTATATCTCTCAGATAGAGGACAGAAACTTCAGAACAAACTTCCTTTAGATTTTTTCGGGGGGGGGAACTAGCTGTTGTTCCATGTAGCGAATCTGTTATTCAATGCGTTGGTATGGGCTAATAGCAGTAAGGTCAAAATGTGTTTTTCATTAAATAATTGTTGTATATATGTTTTTATACTTCAAGGGTTCTTACAAATCTAAATCAAACAGCTAAATAATCCTTGGCATGACCTTATCAAAACAGTTCCATATACCTTAGTATAATAACCCCCCCACGGCTTAAACTGGGCTTAGACTGGGTCATTTAAAACAGTGTACAGTAAGTTATTTAGGTGTGATATGAAAGTAGAAGGCATTATGTTTCCAGAACCATATCATAATGGTTAATCAATTCATGTTTAATATGGACTATTTGGCCGTTTTGACTGCAAGAACCAATTCGCCTCTCAACAGAACATGTAAAGGTCCTTGGACTGTAAGGCTTAACATTAGGCTCCTTTTAGTCCAATACTGGGCTAGGTTGAAGGTAAGCACTTCATAGTACTGTATACACTCCACTTTCACAACAGTAAGTCGGTGTTACAACAGTGTCTTTTTACATAGGATTGGGTGTGCTCTACCCAATGTAACATGTGTCATGCTAATGTAACCATTATATTAGTCTACCAATAAACTCATCTTCATTCAGATAAAGCCATTGTTTGATAAACGCCCATAGCCTGTTTAAAAAAAACGAAATTTTAATTGTATTCATTCAGGGGTGCCCAATTGAGACCTGGGTCTCATTCTCCATGGTTCCTTGAGAACAATCAAATCACAAATCAACATAATTCAATAAAACAATATGCAGATACAGCAGTGACAGATACACTGCGTTTTAACAACACAAAAATAAAGTATTACAATCAACCAAAACACTCGCAAACCTCAGTGAGTTCATTCCTCATCAGTGTCTAAACTGTTCTATTGGCACCAGGGGTTAAAGATGTAATGAGGTTTGTGAATTATTCCAAACATGGGGGGGTTAAATCAGCAGTTCAAACTAAAGGCTGATTTCCCTACGGAGACATGAGGAACCTCAAGAGTTAACCAACCCTGTGAGTGGGGTTGTTGCCTCGTGTTTATTTTATCTTTAACAGAGAAGTGAGATATGCTGGACGCTTGTGCAGCAGAGCTTTGTAAACAAAAATGGGAGAAATCAAGTGATCTACGTGGAATTTAGAGACGTCCATCCGACCTGATAAAGGATGCAGTGACGAGTATTAAACCTGTCACCTGTGGTAAAGCGAAGCGCGCTATGGTCCACTGCATTATAGGGTTTTATAGTAGTGGCTGCTGCATTCTGATAAATAGTGTCACCACAATCAAGAGCTGGTGGGAAAGTTTCCTGTACAACCTGCTTCCTGCTGTTTAGGAAGAGGCATGATATCTATAAAATGAGTCTACTTTTATTCTCAGCTTCTTACTAGCTTATCCATATGTAAAAAATCCTATATATACAGTATATATATATACAGTGGGGAGAAGAAGTATTTGATACACTGCTGATTTTGCAGGTTTTCCTACTTACAAAGCATGTAGAGGTCTGTAATTTTTTATCATAGGTACACTTCAACTGTGAGAGACGGAATCTAAAACGAAAATCCAGAAAATCACATTGTATGATTTTTAAGTAATTCATTTGCATTTTATTGCATGACATAAGTAGTTGATACATCAAAAAAGCAGAACTTAATATTTGGTACAGAAACCTTTGTTTGCAATTACAGAGATCATACGTTTTCTGTAGTTCTTGACCAGGTTTGCACACACTGCAGCAGGGATTTTGGCCCACTCCTCCATACAGACCTTCTCCAGATCCTTCAGGTTTCGGGGCTGTCGCTGGGCAATACGGACTTTCAGCTCCCTCCAAAGATTTTCTATTGGGTTCAGGTCTGGAGACTTGCCAGGCCACTCCAGGACCTTGAGATGCTTCTTACGGAGCCACTCCTTAGTTGCCCTGGCTGTGTGTTTCTGGTCATGCTGGAAGACCCAGCCACGTTTCATCTTCAATGCTCTTACTGAGGGAAGGAGGTTGTTGGTTTTCCTAAGAACTCGAAGATAGACGACCATCTTTGTCGGGCACCATCTTGTAAAAAAACAGACACACAGCTTCCGTTCACAGACGGATGGCCTGACATTCTCCGGTAGAATTCTCTGATAGAATTCTCCGGTAGAATTCTTTGATAGAACTCTCCGGTAGAATTCTCTGACAGAATTCTCCGGTGAAATTCTCCGGTAGAATTCTCTGATACAGAATTCATGGTTCAGTCGTCCAGGTCCTGAGGCAGCAAACCATCACACTACCACCACCGTGCTGCACCGTTGGTCTCAGGTCCTTACTGAGAATACAGGTCCTGAAGCAGCAAAGCATCCCCAAAGCATCACACTACCACCACCGTGCTGGACCGTTGGTCTCAGGTTCTTACTGTGGAATACAGGTCCTGAGGTAGCAAAGCATCCCCAAACCATCACACTAACACCACCGTGCTGGACCGTTGGTATAAAGTTCTTACTGTGGAATGCAGTGTTTGGTTTTCAACCAGACATAATGGGACCCACCTCAAAAATAGAAGTCTGAGAGAACCAATCAAATCTCAGCCAGAAATAAGCACAACTCTTCGTGAATACCGCATTTACAACGGCCTCCTGTCCAGACCAGTGTGCTCTCCCTCGCTGACCACGTGAGTCGTGTCAGCCAGGCTAGTACACAACTCAAGTCCACTCAATTTGTCATGTGCAGAAAATATCAGACTCTCCTCATATCTGATAGGTAGTTGACAGCCAGGAGCTTTGTTGTGATAGGTCGGGGTCGGTTTAACAGGCGATCAACATGCTCAATGATGGGTGAGGATTTCATTACACTTAACTATGAAACTGGAGAGTAGCAATAACTGCTGATATTAGGACTTTAAATCATAGGCCTCTCAAACCTCCCCTCTCTCTCTGTCTGCCTCTCTCTCCCCCCCCCCCTCTCTCTGTCTCTTTGTCTCTTTCTCTCTCTGTCTCTTTCTCCCTCTCTCTCTCTCTCTCTCTCTTTCTCTCTCTCTCTCTCTCTCTATTCATGTTGATATAATTAATCAGTCAGCCCTGTTCTCTGTAGAGTTGGCAAAGCTGTTGTTAAATCAGCTAGCCCTGTCCTCAGTAGAGTTGAGGCAAAGCTGTTGGTAAATCAGTCATCCCTGTTCTCTGCAGAGTTGAGGCAAAGCCCTTTCACTAGAAGCACCAAAACAGACTATCTCTACCACGCTGGCCTGGGTTATTCATTTTGCAGAGAGCCTCCATAGGGAGTGTGTGTGTTTTTGTGCGGACATGTGTGTGTGAGACTTGGCAGTGTTAGGCTGAGTGTAGGAGAGGGCCAAAGCTGTATATTTTTTATATGCATGAGGAGAATCTGTTGAAGTATTGGTTAAGGAATTGATGATTAGCGCTATCTGGGATCCTTGGGACTTCCCTACCCTAAATCCAAACTCTAACCTGAACCCCTACCCTTACCCAACCCGAACCTTAACCGTTTTAATGTTCAACTTCGATGGGGTGACGTCAAATTCAGGATGTCCACAGGATCCCATTTAGACTTTCCCAGGAAGTGATTGTACAGTAATGGTTGTTTATTTGCTTTTTCACTGTTAGGCACAGTAAAGGCGCCCGCATATACTGTATACATACGTAGGTTTGGTTCACTCCTAGCCGAACTCGGCTAGGCAAAGCATCCGTCTGTGCTCTCATATTCCCTAAAGATCTTCTCTTGAGCCACCGTAGGAACAACATATCCAAAAACACTTCCTCAAAATAGTCTGAATTAATCTAAGATAAATGTAAAAAAATCTGTCATTCAATTCAATGTTTTTTGCTGAGGAGGTCTTAGTCACACAATTGTACATCTAGCTAAGATGTTTGGTGCAGTATTTCTCAAGTGAAAGAATGTGCATGAAAACTAGTCATCCCTTGTTGAACGACGCCAAAACACGTCATGTTCTCACGAGGAAGTAGTACTGTTGACCAATCACCAACAAAGTGGCATAGACTTCAACTACCAAGCTTCCACATGCCTCAAGAAAAAAAAATTGCCGAAGACCTAAACTAACAAAAACGTCACAAAATTAGAAAATAATAGATGCACAGACTGTATCGACTGGGAAGCATAGTGTTTTATATAGCTTTACAAACACTCATCCCACTGACAAGATCCTACATCCACTTAGTCCCATACTTAAACCATCTACAACCACTTAGTCCCACAGTTAAACCAGCTACAACCACTTAGTCCCATACTTAAACCAACTACAACCACTTAGTCCCATACTTAAACCAACTACAACCACTTAGTCCCACACTTAAACCAACTACAACCACTTAGTCCCACACTTAAACCAACTACAACCACTTAGTCCCATACTTAAACCAATTACAACCACTTAGTCCCATACTTAAACCAACTACAACCACTTAGTCCCACAGTTAAACCAGCTACAACCACTTAGTCCCATACTTAAACCAATTACAACCACTTAGTCCCATACTTAAACCAACTACAACCACTTAGTCCCACAGTTAAACCAGCTACAACCACTTAGTCCCATACTTAAACCAACTACTGTACATTCACATTTAAACAGTTTTAACAAAACACCAAACATTTGAGCATTTCTCAAAAGCTGCACAATCTCTCTTTTTTTCTGTCGTTAGGGAGTGAACGTTATTTATAACAAGGGTTACATGGAGAAAATCGGGCCTCTCTGAAATGAAAATGGATGGCCCACCCTTCAGCAAAATAAATGTTCCCTAAACCCTCCCTGATCATTTGAAAATAAGTGACCCTCCCCTATACCCAAAATAATAATTAAAACAAAAAGTGGATAGCAGAGAACATGTCTACCATTTACCCTCACTTCTTGGACAGACCAGAGCCTTAGATATGCAGTTTTAGTAAGAGGCTGTGGATCATTTGATTGAGACTACACTAAATAGCCTATAGCTACACTTGATATCGTGCGCTCGGCAGGGAATCACAGATGAGGGGCAACATCGGCACACATCAATATATAGCCTAATAAGCAACTCATTCTAAAACACTGAGAAATACTGAAATTTCATCAATTATAAATTACATGACCCTCCCCTGGATTAGATTTAAAAAAAAATACTAAACCCTCCTCTTTGACAGAAATTGGCGAAAAAAAATGACCCTCCCCCATTTTCCTCCAGGTAACCATGATGTACATTTCGACCCATCACTTACTCAGTCTAGTTGAGCAGTCTTGTAACATAGTGGACCAATGCTTCATGATTTCTGACTATCCAAAGTATATTTAGAAGACTCTTAACAGATTTCACATCGACTCCGTTCCCCTTTTATGTTTAACGTTCAGATGCTATAAAATATATTGCAGATTCCTTTTTTGAAGTTTATTTTTATTTTTATGGGAGCCCATATTTCATTAAAGTGAATGGATTATAATGGAAGCCATGTGATTGGCCTCTTTCATGTGGGTTATTTGATTTCAGCCGGAGGTGTTGGACAGGGCTGGACGGTGGCTCTCTTTCTCTTCTTCCTACCATCCAGGACACCCTCGATTCAGGTCACCGAGCGTACAACCCTGAAACAAAGGAGTAACACTTACTAAGAGCTACTCTACACAAGGTCCACTAAATGCTGTCACACGCATGACATGACAGATGTCGTGTGCGGATTTAGCTGCTGAGGCACCAGCCTGGCCTCAGAGCCATTTGAAATATACTTGATGTATTTCTGAACACCTCCAAGATGTATGATACCTACAAATTGTCTCGTTACTTGAGACAGAAACTAAAGTAGGGAAGTTGGTCAGGTAGGATGGGTGGGCGTAATCTAGGAAAGTCTGACAATCCAAAGGTTGAATGTTCGAGTCGCGTCGGGGACCACCGTAGCATTCTAGCTAACCCTTATTCTAAACTTAACCCAATTAACCTAACCTGCTACGTAAACTCACCTAACCTTTGTCGTTTTACCTCTCCTAACTTTTGTCGTTAGTTCCCCTAATCACCAACGTAAATTCTCCCTGTAATTCTCATTTGTTGTTACGTGCGACAAGCAACCTAATTCGTATGGTGTTGTCAGCCGCTATTCCATTCATAATGTAACCTACCACAGTTTACAACACGGCATGTTGGGTGATTGAGAAATAAATTATTAGTGAACAATCATTAGTGATGGGCATTCCAAGTATTTTCAGTGAGCCGGTTCATTTCACTCCATTCAGCTAAAGTAGTTGTTAATTTGACTCCTTTAATGGCTCTAAATTTAATTAGTACTTCAAAATGTACCCAAAACCAAGAAAAAAAACGAATCCTTTACGTCAGATTATGACATGTGAGTTCAAATAGATTTTTTCCTGACCAAATTATTAGCTGGCCTTAATAAAAAAAAATTAGAAAGAAAAATTAACAAACTGCAAAAATGTGAGTGGACCAGAAAAAAGCTCTCCCCTCCCAATCTATTGTTCCAGCAGTGAGGAGTTACAATCTAAAGATAATGTTTTTATAATTTATCTACAGATCATGTTTTCATAGCTTATCTACAGATCATGTTTTCATAGCTTATCTACAGATAATGTTTTTATAGCTTATCTACAGATAATGTTTTTATAATTTATCTACAGATAATGTATTTTTTGTATTTTTGTATTTATTAAGAATCCCAATTAGCTGCAGACAAAGCAGAAGTGACTATTCCTGGGGACCAGCAACATTAAGGCAGTTATATACAATTTAAAATATATTACGTTACATTTCATACCACTTTTCACAACACGTTAAGCGTGTACCCTCAGGTCACTTCTTTACTATCACATATCTAGAATACAAAATCCACAGGTTTTGGGTGTTTCTTATCATGTGTACAGTATGTGTATCTGAGCCTGTGTGTCATGGTTGGAATAGTAGCAGTATGCCGTAGTAGAAGTACACAGTAGTAACAGTATGCAGGAGTAGCAGTATGCAGTAGTTGCAGTATGCAGTATTAACAGTATGCAGTATTAACAGTATGCAGTAGTAGCAGTATGCAGTAGCAGCAGTATGCAGTAGTAACAGTATGCAGTAGTAACAGTATGCAGTAGCAGAAGTATGCAGTAGCAGCAGTATGCAGTAGCAGCAGTATGCAGTAGTAGCAGTATGCAGTAGTAACAGTATGCAGTAGTAGTAGTAGCAGTATGCAGTAGCAACAGTATGCAGTACTTCCAGTATGCATTAGTAACATTATGCAGTATTAACAGTATGCGGTAGTAAAGTATGCAGTAGTTAGTGTATGCAATAGTAGCAGTATGCAGTAGTAAAATGATGCAGTAGTGGTAGTATGCAGTACTAACCGCATGCAGTACTACAAGTGTGCAGTAGTACCATTATGCAGTAGTTGAAGTATGCAATAGTAACAGTATGCAGTAGCAACAGTATGCAGTAGTAGCAGTATGCAGTAGGAACATTGTACAGCAGTAACGTTATTTAGTAGTAGCAGTATGCAGTAGTAACAGTATGCAGTAGTAACATTATTTAGTAGTCACAGTATGCAGTAGTAACATTATTTAGTAGTCGCAGTATGCAGTAGTAACATTATTTAGTAGTCGCAGTATGCAGTAGTAACAGTATGCAGTGGTAACAGTATGTAGTAGTAGCAGTATGCGGTAGTAACAGTATGTAGTAGTACCATTATGCAGTAGAGGCAGAATTATGCAGTAGTATAGGCATGCAGTAGTAGCAGTATGCAGTACTACCAGTATGCAGTAGTAGAATTATGCAGTATTAACAGTATGCAGTACTTCCAGTATGCATTAGTAACATTATGCAGTAGTACAGTTATGCAGTATTAACAGTATGCAGTACTTCCAGTATGCATTAGTAACATTATGCAGTATTAACAGTATGCGGTAGTAAAGTATGCAGTAGTTCTAGTATGTAATAGTAACAGTATGCAGTACTACCAGTGTGCAGTAGTAACATTATGCAGTAGTTGTAGTATGTAATAGTAACAGTATGCAGTAGTAGCATTATACTGTAGGAACATTATACAGCAGTAACATTATTTAGTAGTAGTAGTATGCAGTAGTAACAGTATGCAGTAGTAACATTATTTAGTAGTCACAGTTTGTAGTAGTAACAGTATGCAGTAGTAGCAGTATGCAGTACTCCCAGTATGCAGTAGTAGAATCATGCAGTATTAACAGTATGCAGTACTTCCAGTATGCATTATGTAGTAGTACAGTTATCCAGTGGTAACAGTATGCAGTAGTTGCAGTATTAACAGTATGCGGTAGTAAAGTATGCAGTAGTTGTAGTATGTAATAGTAACAGTATGCAGTACTACCAGTGTGCAGTAGTAACATTATGCAGTAGTTGTAGTATGTAATAGTAACAGTATGCAGTAGCAACAGTATGCAGTAGTAGCATTATACTGTAGGAACATTATACAGCAGTAACATTATTTAGTAGTAGTAGTATGCAGTAGTAACAGTATGCAGTAGTAACAGTATTTAGTAGTCACAGTTTGTAGTAGTAACAGTATGCAGTATTAACAGTATGCAGTACTTCCAGTATGCAGTAGTAACATTATGCAGTATTAACAGTATGCGGTTGTAAAGTATGCAGTAGTTAGTGTATGCAATAGTAGCAGTATGGAATAGTAAAAGTATGCAGTAGTGGTAGTATTCAGTACTAACAGTACACCGTACTACCAGTGTGCAGTAGTAACAGTATGCAGTAGTAGCAGTATGCAGAAGTAACAGTATACAGTAGTAGCAGTTTGCAGTGATGGACGTATGCAGTTGTAGAACATGCACTGGTAACATTATGCAGTAGTAGCAGAATGCAGTTGTAGATGCAGTAGTAACAGTATGCAGTAGTAGAATATGCAGTATTAACAGTATGCAGTAGTAGAATATGCAGTATTAACAGTATGCAGTAGTAGCAGTATGCAGTAGTAGCATTATGCAGTAGCAGCAGTATACAGTAGTAGCAGTATGCAGTTGTAGCATTATGCAGTAGTAGCAGTATACAGTAGTAGCAGTATACAGTAGTAGCAGTATACAGTATTAACAGTATACAGTAGTAGCAGTATACAGTAGTAGCAGTATGCAGTAGTAGCAGTATGTAGTAGTAACAGTATGTAGTATTAGCAGTATGCAGTGGTAGCATTATGCAGTAGCAGCAGTATACAGTAGTAGCAGTATACAGTAGTAGCAGTATACAGTAGTAGCAGTATGCAGTAGTAGCAGTATGCAGCAGTAGCAGTATGCAGTAGGAACATTGTGCAGTAGTAAAATTATTTTGTAATAGCAGTATGCAATAGTAGCAGTATGCTGTAGTATACAGTAGTAACATTATTTAATATTAGCAGTATGCAGTAGTAACAGTATGCAGTTGTAGCAGTATGTAGTAGTAACAGAATGCAGTAGAAACAGTATGCGGTAGTAGCAGCATGCAGTAGTACCATTATGCAGTGGTAGCAGTATACAATAGTAGTATTATGCAGTAGTAGAGGTATGCAGTAGTAGAAGTATGCAGTACTACCAGTATGCAGTGGTAGCATTATGCAGTAGTTCAGTTACGCAGTAGTAACAGTGTGCAGTAGAAGCGGTATGCAGTATTACCAGTATGCAGTACTACCAGTATGCAGTAGTAACATTATGCAGTAGTAGCAGTATGCAGTAGCAGCAGTATGCAATAGTAGCAGTATGCATTATTAACAGTATGCAATAGCACCATTATGCAGTAGTAACAGTATGCAATAGTAGCATCATGCAGTAGTTAGATCATGCAGTAGTGGTAGTATACAGTAGTAATAGTGTGTTGTAGCAGTATTATGCAGTAGTGGTAGTATGCAGTAGTACCAGTATGCGGTAGTAACGGTATGCAGTAGAAACGTTATGCTGTAGTGGTAGTATGCAGTAGTAACAGTATTCAGTAGTAGTAGCACGCAGTAGTAACAGTACGCAGTAGTGGTAGTATGCAGTAGTAACAGTATTCAGTAGTAGTAGCACGCAGTAGTAACAGTACGCAGTAGTGGTAGTATGCAGTAGTAATAGTGTGCAGTAGTAGCAGTATGCAAATCAGGGAGCCAAATCAATGGCTCTTTCACAGATTCGTTTCAGATCCCGATGTTCACCAAAAAGAGCTTTTTAAAAATAGCCGTATGTTCACGAACGACCCATCACTAATTATCATGATCTAGAAAGGAAAATGACAGTTGAATTAAGCATTGCACAGAAGGTCGAAATTGATGCCTCTCCGAGAAGAGGTTGTTTTTAACAGTCTAGCTCTGAGAATGCTATTGACCAACTGTAACAAGACTCAGTTGAACACCCGCTGCATCAGCGCGAGCATTTGCTAATCCAGAGATGTCATTTAGTTCTTCTCATCTTTCGATTATCGTAAAAATGAAGCGAGGCCTGAGAGGGTCTCAAAGTTTCATCCAATTACCCGCTCCAAAGCTTTATATTTTCATCTCTATTAAAGAGAATTTTCAGAAGTGCCTACGATGCAATTTCAAACCTCTTTGACTAAAACATTGTGAGTGGATAATTTCAGAGTTAATCTGTGAAATATTGAGTGTCGAGGTAGATTCAAAATGCAGTGTGTGTGGGTGTGCGTGTATGTTTGGTTTGTGTGTGTGTGTGTGCGCGTGCATGTGTGCGTTTTGTTTGTTTGTGTGTGTGTGTGTGTGCGAGTGTGTTTTTTGTGTGCACGCCAGTAGGTAGTATCTATGTAAACAACAAATATTGTTAATTCACAGTCTTTTTGTTGAATTTGATCCGGCCTTCAGTTATTGTCCTATATGTATACTCAAGGCGTACATACAAGCTCACCATTGTGACTCACACATAATACACACTCCTTTCTCAGTCAGCTACGTACCTCACTGACTCAACGAGCTGACTCCATCGCTGACTAGCTGTTGAATGCTGCTTTCTTATGTACTCACAGCACAGTGAATGTCAGTTACATTAGAAAGATAAAGATGGATGTTGTCGTATGATGGAGCATAGGCTAGACTAGAGAACAGGTTGTCTCCACGTGAAAATACTTCTATTGAAATAAAAAGAGAATTTGAAGTGTCTCTGAATGTCCTTCTTTCTCTCGTTTACCCTATCTCGCACCTTACCCACACACGTACACTACCGTTCAGTTTAGGGTCACTTAGAAATGTCCTTGTATTTGAAAGAAAAGCCATTTTTTTTGTCCATTAAATAACATCAAATTGATCCGAAATACAGTGTGGACATTGTTAATGTTGTAAATGACTATTGTAGCTGGAAACGGCAGGTTTTTTATGGAATATCTACATAGGCGTACAGAGCCCCATTATCAGCAACCATCACTCCTGTGTTCCAATGGCAAGTTGTGTTAGCTAATCCAAGTTTATCATTTTAAAAGGCTAATTGATCATTAGAAAATCTGTTTGAAATTATGTTAGCACAGCTGAAAACTGTTGTCCTGATTAAAGAAGCAATAAAACTGGCCTTTAGACTAGTTGAGTATCTGGAGCATCAGCATTTGTAGGTTCGATTACAGGCTCAAAATGGCCAGAAACAAAGCACTTTCTTCTGAAACTCGTCAGTCTATTCTTGTTCTGAGAAATGAAGGCTATTCCATGCGAAAAATTGTCAAGAAACTGAAGATCTCGTACTACTCCCTTCACAGAACAGCACAAACTGTCTCTAACCAGAATAGAGAGAGAAGTGGGAGGCCCCGGTGCACAACTGAGCAAGAGGACAAGTACATTAGAGTGTCTAGTTTGAGAAACAGACGCCTCACAAGTCCTCAACTGGCAGCTTCATTAAATAGTACTCGCAAAACACCAGTCACAACGTCGGGGTGGCAGGTAGTCAAGTGGTTAGAGCGTTGGACTAGTAACCGAAAGGTTGCAAGACCGAATCCCCGAGCTGACAAGGTAAAAATCTGCTGTTCTAGGCCATCATTGAAAATAATAAACTGACTTGCCTTGTTAAATAAAAATGTAATTAAAAAAGAGTGAAGGGGTGACTCTGAGATGCTGGCCTTCTAGGCAGAGTTGCAAAGCCATATCTCAGACTGGCCAATAAAAACAAAAGATTAAGATGGGCAAAAGAACACAGACAGAGCAACTCTGCCTAGAAGGCCAGCATGATTAGCTAACACAATGTGCCAATTGAACACAGGAGTGATGGTTGCTGATAATGGGGCTCTGTACGGCTATGTAGATATTCCCCAAAAATCTGCCTTTTCCAGCTACAATAGTCATGTACAACACTGCCACACTGTATTTCTGATCAATTTGATGTTACTTTAACAGATTTTGTTTGTGCTTTTCTTTCAAAAACAAGGACATTTCTAAGTGACCCCAAACTTTTGAACGGTAGTGTACATACACGCGCACAAGCACGCACGCACGCACGCACGCACGCACGCACGCACACACACACACACACACACACACACACACACACACTATACTCTCGCCATATGTACCTGGTAATGCCTTCCAGAAAATAGCAATGTTAGGGCAAAGGGCTACATCAATGTGCCAATTTGCCGTCGTGGGTGAGAGTCACACATGGACAATTAAAACAGCACTGCCCCCAGGCACTTTCGTTTGTAACTGCTAACACTTTCCAGTCCGAGGAGTTGTTAATAACCTTTCTAGTTGAAAATATATTATGATAAAACACTGCGATACCGGTCGGGTTCACCAGGTGAGCGTTCAAGAGATAAAACCAGTTCCGCTGGGAGATAAAGAGGCCTAAATTGCTCTTTTTAATCCATTAAGAAGCACATGTGGACCATCCATATAGACTAGGCTCGGCCCCACTTGGGACTTAACAGCAGTGGAGGAAGGTCGAAGGGCGTTCTTCGGGCTGTTATATAAGCCTGCCAACTGACCCACAATCCTCTCGGTGTGGGAACTATCAATCAGCTTCCAGAGCCACAGAAGGGTCTACTTAATTGTGGCTGGGCTCCTCATCAAATATGGATAGGGAGGCCTGGGGAATAATGTGTTAATTACTGATGAGACGGCTCACTTTGGCACGGCCTATCTGGGTTGTCTGGGTGTTTTGGTGAAGAGAGAAGTGGAGGACCCTCCACTTCTTCTTCTTCTCTTCTTCTAATCCCTCACTCCATCGATGTCATCAGGGTGGACGCTGACAGGATATCAATGGAATGATGTCTTTAATAAAAGCTGTGAATCTTTTATCTCCTCCTCTCTCTCTCTCTCTCTCTCTCTCTCAATAGCCTCCAGGATATCTAACTCTGTTGTTGTCTACGGCTTTGTTGTCTAGTCGCTTCGGTGAATCCGGAGAATGTTTGAAGTTCTCATGTGGCAACCGACGCTTCTGGGGCCTCGTTTCTCGTTGTGTTAATAGCATTAATGAACATCTTACGGTGTATCTTTTTAGTAGCTGATTCCTGGAGCATTCGTTAAGTAACGTGACTCTTTAAAAAACCTTTGCACATCTATGAGTGATCCAGACCACTCGTCGAGCAGCCAAAGTGCATCTTTAGATTTTTTTATTTTGCTCATCCACATCACTTTATTCACAGAAGATCCCAGCTAATTATAGATTCAAGATGTTTATGCTAGATATCTGTCTGACTGTGAACGCCAATTAACTTCAGAATAAAGTTGACTACAAAATACAACGTTGCCAAAGTATTTGCAATTGTTACTTAGAAGTGAAAGAATTTTTTTTTTTTAAATGCTTCAAATTAAAACTGAGATGACGGCATTAAAAGATAGATAGGCTACATGGGCCTATATATTTCAATCACATTGAGTTATGGATCGTTCCCATCTCAAAAAAGCAGAAGATAGAGGATTTCCACACCCACCGTCTCAGATTATCCTGAAATTGTTTATGTGATTAGAATCAGAATTGTAGCATTCCTGCAAAAAAATGTTTTTGTTGAAATCTAACTTGAACTCTTGAGAAATGACCCTAAATGATTGCACCCAAATTGGCCATTTTTATTTTAGCGGATTCATTTAATATTCAATAAATATATTACCTAACATCTAACATGAGTTAGAAATAAATGAGGGATTTAAAGAAGTACACCACGGATCCCCTACACCCTACGCCAATCCCACCTATGAGTATTTAGTAGCAGTTCTCTAGGTCTGACACGTTGTATAGAGCTGTTTAGCAGGAATTCTAATTTGATCTGTTTCTAACTACGGAAATGATTTCGGGGGACAATGTGAGATGGAGGGTGTCATGGCTTGTTGAAATGACATGGAACAACCCTTATATTTGTTGCAGCACTAAGGCTACTACTGGCTGTAATCTTTCCCTCTGTGTTTCATGATGTGTGACAAGACGTGCACAATGATGAGCCCAATGATGAGCACAATGATGAGCACAATGATGAGCCCAATGATGAGCACAATGATGAGCACAATGATGAGCCCAATGATGAGCACAATGATGAGCACAATGATGAGCCAAATGATGAGCACAATGATGAGCCCAATGATGAGCACAATGATGAGCCCAATGATGAGCCCAATGATGAGCCCAATGATGAGCACAATGATGAGCCCAATGATGAGCCCAATGATGAGCCCAATGATGAGCACAATGATGAGCACAATGATGAGCCCAATGATGAGCCCAATGATGAGCCCAATGATGAGCCCAATGATGAGCCCAATGATGAGCCCAATGATGAGCCCAATGATGAGCCCAATGATGAGCCCAATGATGAGCCCAATGATGAGCCCAATGATGAGCCCAATGATGAGCCCAATGATGAGCACAATGATGAGCCCAATGATGAGCCCAATGATGAGCACAATGATGAGCCCAATGATGAGCCCAATGATGAGCCCAATGATGAGCCCAATGATGAGCCCAATGATGAGCCCAATGATGAGCCCAATGATGAGCACAATGATGAGCCCAATGATGAGCCCAATGATGAGCCCAATGATGAGCCCAATGATGAGCCCAATGATGAGCCCAATGATTAGCCCAATGATGAGCCCAATGATGAGCCCAATGATGAGCCCAATGATGAGCCCAATGATGAGCCCAATGATGAGCCCAATGATGAGCCCAATGATGAGCCAAATGATGAGCCCAATGATGAGCCAAATGATGAGCCAAATGATGAGCCCAATGATGAGCCCAATGATGAGCCCAATGATGAGCCAAATGATGAGCCCAATGATGAGCCAAATGATGAGCCAAATGATGAGCCCAATGATGAGCCCAATGATGAGCCCAATGATGAGCCCAATGATGAGCCAAATGATGAGCCCAATCTGTGATTTTGTGCATTATTATTGGCTACGCAAAATAAGCAGCCTCAATATTTGCAGCTACAAGTGGTAATATCTCTCTAGGACCTGATCCCTCATCAGTATGGTTGAATCATTCTAATGTTAAATCAAGATTTGAATGAAGAATGATGATACCAGAACAGCTCTGCTTTTCTTTCAATCTTATCATAATTCGACACACTTTCTTGTTTGGGAAATACTCTTAGTTTGCTCTGAAATAATAACGCATCTGGTAAGATCATCGTAATGCTTAAGTTACATCATAACCGGGAAACGAGGTCCTGACCGTCACCTGGATATGCTCCCTTTGTCCGCAACAAACCTGGCGAAAAAACTATAGGCGCTGTTCAGACTCAAGCATCGGACAGGAAAAGTCGCAATGCTCACCATAAAAAATGTGGTGCCCTACTTCGCTACCCCAGATCTCAGGCCACCTGCGCTTCGCTATGGAACGTGACGAGGGAGGACTAGACTTCCTGGATGTACGCGTTACCAAAACAGGTGGAGACATTGACCACAGCACACCACACCCACGAGTCCCAACCTGTATGTTTTACCACACTGTCTCTAATTGGCACCGCCGTCTGAAGAGAGTTTTGTCTCTAATTGTCTTCCCCATGCCCTATATGAACTTATCCATTCCCTTTGTGATTATTCTGAAGAAGGCCGTTGAAGACCGAAATGTCAATCTTTTAAACTTGGCCGTTCAGTAAACGAATTAACAAACACCCCATATGGAGAAAAACATCTTGATTTTTAGATACGTTTTTTTTTTATTATACATGTGAAATATTTCAAATTGGTCTTTTTAAAATATTTATTTAAAAAGAAACACTGAACATCTAATATTCAAATCATAGTGGAAAAGCAGGTGAGCTGGTTCGACACTTGTTGAACACAACAAGTTTCCATTCCCCCTGTCACAAGAGGGATGCATAGCTGATTTAATCTAGTATTTACCAGTTGGATGGCCGTTCAAGTGGATCTTTCACAGATGTGGTAAAAGCCCACTTCCCACTTGGTTACGAACCCACCATAAGACCACTGTATAGTACCACTCATTGTGGTACTATACAGTGGTATAGAAGCACAATACCTAAACCTACACTTTAACATATTGTGGAGCCCTTGTAGGATAAATCGTTTTTGTTTAGATTTAAAAAATTAAAACTGCTTAGTGCCCCATCTCAGGCACTAGATTTCTTTGATGATTTAATTAAGCTGAAAAGAGGCACTTACTATAGTCATGTTTTTAACCTCATGAGATGATGGCAAAGCATGTTTTTAATGAACTTCAACATGTGTTCTTTATGACAGAATGTTAAAATGTTTTATTTTTTTGTATTTTTTTCATGCACCATCACAATGTAAATTGATATCACTGCTAAGTTTTGACTTGGTGGCCCCAAAAACATGATCTCCATTGATCAATACCTAAAGAGAAATTTAAGAAGCCAATTTAGGAACTGTTTCGGACAACCTGTAGACCAGATGTCATAGCCATGCTTTTCTGGAATATTCTCAGGCATTACGTGCAGTTTAGCAAAGATGCAGATGTTCCTAGGTGTCATTGAAATACATTTCTCATGAAGTTCAACATATTGTTTGTGGCCATTTTTTTTTTTTACTACAGAAAACAAATCCTCCCTGCTGAACCATCTTGACTTTCACCCCCAGGGTAAGAGCCACTCAGGGTAATGGGTATCCCGGCCATACCAACCTCAGGTGGGGCTGATCTAATCCAGGGATCTCCGACCTCCAAGATCTCAATTGGTGCTGGTGGTCAGGGGGTGAGGGAAATGAGTGGTATTTCCCATGCTACCCCTTTTGCTAAAAATCTGTCTAATTCTTCATTTCTGTTGCTCAAAACACTCTCACACAACTTCAACTCACAGTCACACAAGCATGCATCCAGGCACACACAGAGATGGACAGAAACACACAGAAACACACACACACACACACACACACACACACACACACACACACACACACACACACACACACACACACACACACACACACACACACACACACACACACACACACACACACACACACACACACACACACACAAACAGAACAATTGTAATGCCCTCGCCATAGCCCAGAGAAGAGCATCTGCTCTAGTCGAACCTCAGAGGTGTAAGGAAATAATTACAACTAGTCTCGTTACTGTAATTGGGTAGCTTTTCCGAGTAGTTTTTGAGTATATTTCAAAGTCAATAATTGTACTTATACTTGAATAAAATGTCATTAAAGTAACAGTACTTCTAATTGGGTAGGATATTTCAGTTCTATTTCTACCACTGGTCAAAATCAAATCAAATTGTATTGGTCACACACACATAGTTAGCATATGTTATTGCGGGTGTTGCGAAATGCTTGTGTTCCTAGCACCAACAGTGCAGTAGTATCTAACAATTCACAACAATACACGCAAATCTAAAAGTAAAAAAATGGAATTAAAAAATATATCAATATCAAGACGAGCAATGTCGGAGTGGCATTGACTAAAATACAGCAGAATAGAATACAGTATATACATATGAGATGAGTGAGTGAGCGAGTGAGTGAGTGAGTGAGTGCATCTGGCAACTATTGTTTATGCACCTTATTTTGTATTCGTTTTTTATTTATTATTGCAATTTAATTGCTTTGAATGTAAAAAAAACAAACTCAAATGTTAATAATACATTTTTGACACACTGTAAAAAAGGTAATTTGATTTTACAGTAAAACACTGGCAGCTAGTTACCTGCAAATTATTATAAACAATGTTATATTATGTTACGTAAATTCCAACGAAACTTTAAAGTAAAATATCATTAAAGAAATTGTGCTTGAAATATTTCTGTACTAATTCCACCTCATGCCAAACAGTGTTCACCGGGTAAACTTTCAGAGTAGTCCCAGTGTGTTGTAGTCAGCTTGGCCAGGGTTTATTTGCTAACTGCCTCATGGATTATCTTCAGATGCAGAGTGGAAGGGTTTGTTTTTGTCCTGGAGAGGTCGGATATCAGTGAGCCATTTCACTTGGAAATTGTTACCAATTAACAATGATGACACATTTATAAACAGGATGTTATGGCTTCTAAACATCTTCTACTCCCAAGCCATAACACTCCTGAACATCTAATCAATGGCTACCCAGATTATTTTTATTTCCCCCCCTCTTTTACACCGCCGCTACTCTCTGTTGTTATCATCTATGCATAGTCACTTTAATAACTCTACCTACATGTACATATTACCTCGACTAACCAGTACTCCAGCACATTGACTCTGTACCGGTTGTCACGATCGTTATAAGGAGTGGACCAAGATGCAGCGTGGTATGTTTCCATCCTTTATTTGGAAGAGAAACTAAAGAACAAAAACAATAAAGCGAACAAACGAAACCTGATGCTAATAATAGTGAACACAGGCAACTATACATAGTCAAGATCCCACAAAGCACAATTGGGAAATGGCTACCTAAATATGATCCCCAATCAGAGACGACGATAAACAGCTGCCTCTGATTGGGAACCATACCAGGCCAACATAGATATATACAGTGGGGAGAACAAGTATTTGATACACTGCCGATTTTGCAGGTTTTCCTACTTACAAAGCATGTAGAGGTCTGTAATTTTTATCATAGGTACACTTCAACTGTGAGAGACGGAATCTAAAACAAAAATCCCGAAAATCACATTGTATGATTTTTAAGTAATTAATTAGCATTTTATTGCATGACATAAGTATTTGATCACCTACCAACCAGTAAGAATTCCGGCTCTCACAGACCTGTTAGTTTTTCTTTAAGAAGCCCTCCTGTTCTCCACTCATTACCTGTATTAACTGCACCTGTTTGAACTCGTTACCTGTATAAAAGACACCTGTCCACACACTCAATCAAACAGACTCCAACCTCTCCACAATGGCCAAGACCAGAGAGCTGTGTAAGGACATCAAGGATAAAATTGTAGACCTGCACAAGGCTGGGATGGGCTACAGGACAATAGGCAAGCAGCTTGGTGAGAAGGCAACAACTGTTGGCGCAATTATTAGAAAATAGAAGAAAATAGAAGAAGTTCAAGATGATGGTCAATCACCCTCGGTCTGGGGCTCCATGCAAGATCTCACCTCGTGGGGCATCAATGATCATGAGGAAGGTGAGGGATCAGCCCAGAACTACACGGCAGGACCTGGTCAATGACCTGAAGAGAGCTGGGACCACAGTCTCAAAGAAAACCATTAGTAACACACTACGCCGTCATGGATTAAAATCCTGCAGCGCACACAAGGTCCCCCTGCTCAAGCAGGCGCATGTCCAGGCCCATCTGAAGTTTGCCAATGACCATCTGGATGATCCAGAGGAGGAATGGGAGAAGGTCATGTGGTCTGATGATTCAAAAATAGAGCTTTTTGGTCTAAACTCCACTCGCCGTGTTTGGAGGAAGAAGAAGGATGAGTACAACCCCAAGAACACCATCCCAACCGTGAAGCATGGAGGTGGAAACATCATTCTTTGGGGATGCTTTTCTGCAAAGGGGACAGGACGACTGCACCGTATTGAGGGGAGGATGGATGGGGCCATGTATTGCGAGATCTTAGCCAACAACCTCCTTCCCTCAGTAAGAGCATTGATGATGGGTCGTGGCTGGGTCTTCCAGCATGACAACGACCCGAAACACACAGCCAGGGCAACTAAGGAGTGGCTCCGTAAGAAGTATCTCAAGGTCCTGGAGTGGCCTAGCCAGTCTCCAGACCTGAACCCAATAGAAAATCTTTGGAGGGAGCTGAAAGTCCGTATTGCCCAGCGACAGCCCCGAAACCTGAAGGATCTGGAGAAGGTCTGTATGGAGGAGTGGGCCAAAATCCCTGCTGCAGTGTGTGCAAACCTGGTCAAGAACTACAGGAAACGTATGATCTCTGTAATTGCAAACAAAGGATTCAGTACCAAATATTAAGTTCTGCTTTTCTGATGTATCAAATACTTATGTCTTGCAATAAAATGCTAATTAATTACTTAAAAATCATACAATGTGATTTTCTGGATTTTTGTTTTAGATTCCGTCTCTCACAGTTGAAGTGTACCTATGATAAAAATTACAGACCTCTACATGCTTTGTAAGTAGGAAAACCTGCAAAATCGGCAGTGTATCAAATACTTGTTCTCCCCACTGTATATATATATTCACCTAGATAACCCACCCTTAATCACACCCCAACCTAACCAACATAGAGAATAAAAGCTCTCCATGGTCAGGGCGTGACACCGGTATCCCCCTGAATATAGTCTCGCTATTGTTATTTTACTGCTTCTCTTTAATTACTTGGTACTTTTATTTCTTATTCTTATTCATATTTTTTATTAACTGTATTGTTGGTTAGGGGCATCGTAAGTAAGCATTTCACTGTAAGGTCTACCCTACACCGGTTGTATTCGGCGCACGTGACTAATACAATTTGATTTGGTACTTCAAAAAAAATATTATTAAAAAGAAAGAACTCCAGCATATCTGTAATCAAACTTTTTCCTCTTTAGCCAATAACAATACGATCAGTTCACAGGAAACCAGTGTTGAACATCAACCGTATTAAAACTCTGCTCAGCATCTGACAATCACAAGGGTTTTCCTCCATTTCAGAAAGTAATTCAACAAGAAATAAAACATTTTTCTATCTAAGTTAATTGTCTGTCTATCTAAGTTATCTGTCTATCTAAGTTAATCTAAGTTTATCTAAGTTCATTGTGCAACTCGAATGAGGGAGTCTAAGCTTATTAATTGCAAATCATTTATATTAGAATACAGGATGTGTTTCCTGTTGCAATGGACATCCACTTAGTTTTGCCTCATTTGCTTAGAATAATAACATTCAAAGGTCTACCCTTTTTGTTACATAGGGACCTTCACATGGGCTATGTGGAGCTGTTACCCAGTGACTTTCACATGGGCTATGTGGATCTGAGGAGACAGCTAATGTTGGACAACTTGTTTTTGATGACAAGAGTCTTCTATTGCTGTGGATAAATGTACCAGGGGCTTGGCATGGCTCGACAGGCAGGAGGCGCTCTGGTCACTCCCAAGTCCCATTGGAATGAGTCGGAATCCAAAAAGGCCAAATCAAAGGGTAGTCTCATCGTATTCCCCATCGTGCTTCCAATCACCGCTAATTACCGTCCGTAACTCAATTATGGGAGTGATTAATGCGGTCGCAGAGCAATGTGGAAGGATTCAATTAGAAAATGCAACCACAATCCGCCATTCACCTTGTCCGCCTGCCATATCAGTAACTGGGAAATGAACCAGAGCTACACACTAGTGCGCGTATTTTCCATATTGCCGTGCCACTTCACGGTGACTGTGAACATTAGTCAAGTGTGATCAAACACACATCCTTCAGTGGGGTGAGGACTTTGTACTATAAACATCACCGTACGGAACCACTGGCCCCAAGCCCCACCTCAGAATTTATTGGATTGAATTGGAAAATTGCCTTGGCAAGAAACTGGGGAGTCTGGTGTTTTTTTCATACAATCCTACAAGAGGTTTTGTATTAAACAAATATAGGATAAAACAGTAAAAAGAAAAAAAAAACTCTCTGTCTGGTCTCCTCCCAATATCTACACTTTGTATCAAACAAAGTGACATTTGAGAAAAAGCAGATATTGAAAGAAGAATCACAGAAATGTGGTGAGAAGTAATGGGAGTCAGGAGGAAAAGAGAGGAGAGGAATGGAGAATAGAGGAGAAGAGGAGAAGAGAAGAGAAGAGAGGAGTGGAGAAGAGAGGAGAAGAGAAGAGAGGAGAAGAGAAGAGAGGAAGAGATTTCCTCTCTCAAGAAATAAACGGACTACTTTTTATGCAGGCAGATATAAGATGAATAACATTTACAGCATACCAAAGCCTCTATTCTATCCACATTCCAAAAAATCTTCAACAAATGTCTCCAGTTTGGTTTACAGTTCATGTGTGCTTTGGAAGGTCACCGGTGGGTTGAGCTCAGTGCTGCTACTGTGACGCATCACATTTTTCAACTAAATTCCTTGTCATTGTCTGTATAACACAGTATATTCCAGAACCTTTATGAGAAGAAGAGAAAGCCCTTCAAACATCAACACTGTTTGCCTGTCTGTCTGTCTGTCTGTCTGTCTGTCTGTCTGTCTGTCTGTCTGTCTGTCTGTCTGTCTGTCTGTCTGTCTGTCTGTCTGTCTGTCTGTCTGTCTGTCTGTCTGTCTGTCTGTCTGTCTGTCTGTCTGTCTGTCTGTCTGTCTGTCTGTCTGTGTAACGGCTGTCGTCCTCCTCTTCTGACGAGGAGAAGCGAGAAGGATCGGAGGACCAATATGCAGCGTGGTAAGTGTCCATAATGTTTATTTAAAGACATAAACTGAACACTACAAAATACAAAAACAATAAACGTGAAACGAACGAAAACGAAACAGTACCGTGTGGCAACAAACACTCACACGGAAACAAACACCCACAAACCAAAAGTGAAACCCAGGCTACCTAAGTATGATTCTCAATCAGGGACAACGATTGACAGCTGCCTCTGATCGAGAACCATACCAGGCCGAACTCAAAACCCCAACATAGAAAAACACACATAGACTGCCCACCCCAACTCACGCCCTGACCATACTAAATAAAGACAAAACAAAGGAAATAAAGGTCAGAATGTGACAGTCTGTCTGTCTGTCTGTCTGTCTGTCTGTCTGTCTGTCTGTCTGTCTGTCTGTCTGTCTGTCTGTCTGTCTGTCTGTCTGTCTGTCTGTCTGTCTGTCTGTCTGTCTGTCTGTCTGTCTGTCTGTCTGTCTGTCTGTTTGCTCATTGTTTGTCTGTATTGTTATTGCAATTGTTTTTAATAACCTGCACAGACACTGTGGTTGAATATTAGCCGGCTGGGTAAATCCGGCACTTTTACTGAAACATTGAATAATGTGCACTGTCCTTGTAAAAATAAAAATAAACTCAAACTCACTTAAGCTGAGGGCTAGAACACATCAATGCATTAACCTGTTCTATGCAGCGGCTGTCCACATAGGGTGAGCTGCAGCTGTGACTACAACCCTTGTAACAATTCACACCTGTCGTAACATATTCCAATAAGCTCACACTGACAGCCATCTTGTGAGTGACGCTAAGACGAATAGAAAGAAAACAAAACACAGTCATTTTGACACAGGTTAATTTGTGAATTTTTACAGAAGGATTTTGAAAGATTCATTTCTTGCTGACATTATTTCACTCCATGGCTAATCCAGAATTTATTGCTAATGCTTTAATAACTTGCGAAGCATGCAGGGAAAGTTATTCAGTAAATTTTGCCTTGCTTTGATTTTGGACACTAAATCAAGTGCCATTCATCTCTGTCGTCACCTACCTCTTCTGAACCGTCGTCTGACACTTTTAAAAAGGTTTAAAAGTGAATTTAAAACCCTTTCCTCCCGAGT
>NC_092100.1:7314667-7324667 GCF_045679555.1 Salvelinus alpinus | reverse complement strand
GGACCACATAGGTTGTCTGAGCAGTTAACAGTTTGTCATTTATTCCACTTGACCATCTTTGGTGGCACTGTGAGAGCAAGGTAAATAGAAGCAGACCTGAGAAAGACTGTGTCTGAAGTGTATAATTTACTTTGTGCAGCATAATGTGAAATTGAAAAACATGTTACAATGTTACACTCCAACTTAATCTAACAGTGATTTAATTTTAATTTTAATTTACACCAAAGAGTGAGTGTTTTGTCCATTAACCATATAATCAAACAAAATCTTTAGTTGTAATACCAGGTGTGTGCTAGATATTATTATATATTCTGTAAAATAGAATATCTGCATACTCTGACCACAATATATTTAATGTGGCCTATATCTCTTCAAAAGAAGGTGGAACTGCAGTGGGGATTTCCGTTCTCAGCATGGAAGCCATTTTTCACTTAAGTGAGATCCACACGGCACGATAAGAGAAACAAAATTACTAAATTAATTAAGATTCAGCAAAACGATTACTGGATTAATTAATTGAAAAATATGATGAAGACTGTAAATCACTAAATTAGATGTTTGGGAGCATCTGAGACCTTCATTTGCAGTCTACGATGCCTCCTTGCATTCTGGGAAAGTTCTACTGAAGGAATAATCGAGTCAATTTCCCTAATCTTCAGTTAGTGTGTTTACCCTACGACTATCTATAGCTGTCAGATGATTAGGACTGCACGCTGCTAGGAGGGAAAACATGTAAATTATCATATGCATGATTATGTAGTACAATAACAGTGGTTTTACAGTGAAACTTTTGTCCTCCTCCTTCTCCTCCAGTTGGCATATTGCTATTGTCACGTGTTTTCCCTCTCCGGCCTCTAGGTCACCAGGCTGCTTGTTATGGCGCGCACCTGTCACTAGCATTACGCGCATAATGACACTGACCTGGACTCCATCACCTCCTTGATTACCTGCCCTTTTATATGTCACTCCCTTTGGTTTCTTCCCCAGTCGTCATTGTTGCTGTTTCATGTCGCTGTTTATGTTTCTTAGTTTTGTTTCATTTATTTTATTAAATGTATTCACCCGCCTGAACTTGCTTCCCGACTCAGCGTACATCGTTCCAGCTATCCACTGACACCCAGAGACCGGAATAAGAGAGCTTTCCTAACACATGGGATGAAACACCTTGAGTCATGAGGAGCTAGAGTAGCCTTGGGTTAGTGCCGGCCTAGCCCTCTTTTCTCAGTGATACCACCCGCTGTTTCCTCACAGCGTCAGAGTTGCATGTGGGCCTCAGTGCCTCAGTGAGAGACCGGAGGGGAAGACTGTCTGCTATCAATAAGAAAGATGCTCTCCTTGTGCAGCGAGGGCACGCTAACATGTTTGTCTGTGTAGCCAGAGGCTCAGCACTGCAGAACAACAAAGGTAGTGAGTACGGTGTCCATATTAGGACAGCCTCAGTGCTGCAGTTCTGCTGAGACGCCTCATTACTGAGATTAGAAGAATTTGTGCTGATACCAGGGCTGTCCTAATAGGGACACCGTCAGACAGCCTCTTTTATATTGTGTGGCTGTGTACCTCGGTGGGTGTGAATGGTGGGTGGGCTAACGACACCAGCTGAGCTCTGACTCAGGACCTGTGTCTGTATTCATGAAGAGTAGGAGTGATGTTATTAAAGGACTGAGATGCTTTTTTGAATATGAGCCCTGGCCAAACAGAGATTTCGTATATATCCGTCTAAAATGGTTTGCGGCAGTGATAGTTCTACGGAACAACGGACAGCTATCTGCCAACTGCCTGTCAATTTTGATGTGTTCTACAGAACAACGGACAGCTATCTGCCAACTGACGTGAGTCGAAAATCAAAATGAGTCATACTTCTTATGGATCTAGATTAACATGGTATGTTCTGGCTAGACACTCAGGCAAAATCCTTGTCTACCTATGTTATGAAGAATGAATCAAGAGGGTCCTGCAGTGGCAGCTATATGGGGAAGAACAACATTATATCATCACGTCATTCCAGACACCCTGGACCCACTCCAATTTGCATACCGCCCCAACAGATCCAAAGATGACGCAATCTCAATTGCGCTCCACACTCCCCTCTCCCACCTAGACAAGAGGAATACCTGTGTGAGAATGCTGTTTATTGACTACAGCTCCCCGTTCAACACCATCGTGCCCACAAAGCTCATCACTAAGCTAAGGACCCTCCCTCTGCAACTGGATCCTGGACTTCCTGACGTGCCACCCCCAGGGGGTGAGGGTAGGCAACACCACGTCCACAACGCTAACCGTTAACACCTGGGATCCTAAGGGTTGCGTGCTCAGTCCCCTCCTATACTCCCTGTTCACCCACGACTCCAACACCATCATTAAGTTCTGACGACACAACGCTGGTTTGCCTGATCACCGACGACAGTGAGACAGCCTATAGTGAGGAGGTCAGTGACCTGGCAGTGAGTTGCCAGGAAAACAATCTTTCCCTCAACATCAGCAGGACAAAGGAGCTGATCGTTGACTACAGGAAACGGAGGGCCGAACACGCCCCCATCTACATCGACGGGGGCTGTAGTGGAGCAGGTCGAGAGCTTCAATTTCCTCTGTGTCCTCATCACTAAGGATCTTTCATGGTCCACACACAGCAACACAGTCGTGAAGAAGGCAGGACAATGCCTCGTCCTTCTCAGGAGGCTGAAAAGATTTCATATGGGCCCTCAGAGCCTCAAAAAGTTCTCCAGCTGCACCATTGAGAGCATCATGGCTACATCACCACTTTGTACGGCAACTTCTTGCCATCAGACAGCTAGGCGCTACAGAGCGTAGTGCACATGGCCCAGTACATCACTGGGGCCGAGCTCCTTGCCATCCATGTCCTCTATACCATGCGGTGTCAGAGGAAGGCCCTAGAAATGTTCAAAGACTCCAGCCACCCAAGTCATAGACTGTTCTCTCTGCTACCACACGGCAGCCAATGCACCAAGTCTGGAACCAACAGGATCCTGAACAGCTTCTACCTCCAAGCCCTAAGACTGATAAATAATTAGTCTGGGTAGCTATTTGGTTAATTATTTAACTATCTGCATTGACACGTTTTGCATTTACTCTTTTTGACTCTTCACATGCTGTTGATACTGTCTATTATCTATCCTGTTGCTTAGTTACTTTACCCCTACCTACAGTGCATTCGGAAAGTGTTCAGACCCCCGATTTCTTTTACACATTTTGTTACTTTACAAACTTGGCACACCTGTATTTGGGGAATTTCTCCCATTCTTCTCTGCATATCCTCTCAAGCTCTGTCAAGTTGGATGGGGAGCATCACCGCACAGCTAGTTTCAAGTCTCTCCAGAGATGTTTGATCGGGTTCAAGTCCGGGCTCTAGCTGGGCCACTCAAAGACATTCAGAGACTTGCCCCGAAGCCACTCATGCGTTGTCTTGGCTATGTGCTTAGGGTCGTTGCCTTGTTGGAAGGTGAACCTTCGCCCCCAGTCTGAAGTCCTGAGCGCTCTGGAGCAGGTTTTCATCAAGGATCTCTGTACTTTGCTCCGTTCGTCTTTCCCTCGATCCTGACTAGTCTCCCAGTTCCTGCCGCTGAAAAATATCCCCACAGCATGATACTGCCACCACCATTGCCACCACCATGCTTCACCGTAGGGATGGTGCCACCACCATGCTTCACCGTAGGGATGGTGCCACCACCATGCTTCACCGTAGGGATGGTGCCACCACCATGCTTCACCGTAGGGATGGTGCCACCACCATGCTTCACCATAGGGATGGTGCCACCACCATGCTTCACCATAGGGATGGTGCCACCACCATGCTTCACCGTAGGGATGGTGCCACCACCATGCTTCACCGTAGGGATGCTGCCACCACCATGCTTCACCGTAGGGATGCTGCCAGATGGTGTTTTCTCTAGTCGTGACGCTTGACATTCAGGCCAAAGAGTTCCATCTTGGTTTCATCAGACCAGAGAATCTTGTTTCTCATGGTCTGAGAGTCCTTTCAGTGCCTTTGGGCAAACTCCAAGTGGGCTGTCATGTGCCTTTTACTGATGAGAAGCTTCCGTCTGGCAACTCTACCATAAAGGCCTAATTGGTGAAGTGCTGCAGAGATAGTTGTCCTATTGGAAGATCTCCCATCTCCACAGAGGAACTCTGGAGCTCTGTCAGAGTGACCATCGGAGTGACCATTATTCGTCACTTCCCTGACCAAGGCCCTTCTCCCCCGTTTGCTCAGTTTGGCCGGGCGGCCAGCTGTAGGAAGACTCTTGGTGGTTCGAAACCTGTTCCATTTAGTAATTATGGAGGCCACTGTGTTCCTGGGGACCTTCAATGCTGCAGAAATGTTTTCGTACCGTTCTCCAGATCTGTGCCTCGACACAATCCTGTCTCGGAGCTCTACGGACAATTCCTTGGACCTCATGGCTTGGTCTTATGTAAACAAGGTATTTCTGTTTAAAATGTTCAATACATATGCAAAAAAATTGAATAAATAGTTTCGCTTTGTCATTATGTGGTATTGAGTGTAGACTGATATATAAAAATATATATTTTAGAATAAGGCTGTAATGTAACAAAATGTGGAAAAAGTCAAGGGGTCTGAATACTTTACAAATGTACTGTATATGTACATATCTACCTAAATTACCTCGTACCCCTGCACATGGACTCGTTACTGGTACCCCTGGTGTATAAAGCCAAGTTATTACCTCGTACCCCTGCACATGGACTCGGTACTGGTACCCAGTGTATATAGCCAACTTATTACCTCGTACCCCTACACATGGACCCAGTTCTGGTACTCTGTGTACAAAGCCAAGTTATTACCTCATACCCCTGTAAATGGACTCGGTACTGGTACGCCGGTGTATAAAGCCAAGTTATTACATCGCACCCCTGTAAATGGACTCGGTAGTGGTATCTTGTGTATATAGCCAACTTATCGTTACTCATTGTGTACTTATTCCTCGTGTTATTATGTTTCTATAATTTGTCTCTTTTTCTTTCTCTCTGTGTTGTAGGGAAGGGCCGTTAGCATTTCCCTGTTAGTCTACAAAATTTGATTTGATACGATATCTTCGAGAAGACAATCTTCTGTTGATCTCATTTTAGGTGGAAATGCTTTGCTGAGTATGTGCCTCTGTCTGAGAATGTCTATGTGTGTATCTGTGTGTGTGCGTGTGACAGAGCTGAAGCGTCCAGCTCCCCCAGATAGCAATTGCCATTACTCACACCGACAGTGAGTCTCTTGCTTTCCGAGCCCCAGTGCAGAGATAAGGCATTGGATCCCTCTCGCCCAACGGTTTGATCAATCTGGAGATTTACAGCCAGTACTGCAGCACACCGATGAAGCATAAAAGCAGTAAATTCAACTTCACCCTTCGGGCCCACTGTTGTCCAAAACCTTCTCATAACTCTGATACTCTCTTACAGAAATCTTCACAACTTTTGCATTTAGCATGCTCACCACTATGGACAAGGTTAGCCAAAACAGCTCAGACTTTACTCTCTGTTTTCATTTTATTTTATTTCCTACGTTTCTTCTATTTGGCCGCGGGAATCATTTATAACCTGGGATACTAGGTCTGATCTGTCATCCGCTCCGGGTGTGAGCGTAGCGTCTTCCGAAAAGGCTACCCTGCCTGCATAACTGAAATTTCACTGGTGCGTATGGAATATTCAATGGGCCTATTCAACTGGTCTACGGCATGTTTCTTTTTCCTCCCTCCCTCGCTCTGGGGTTGAAGTCTTTCTCTCCTTCTCTTCTCCTGTGGAGAAGAATCAAGGTTCATTCATAAGTCACTGGCCTCATCCAAGGTCAAGATCCTACTTAATTAAGGCTGTTTTACTTCTTCTTCCCCTGAGTCATCAAGACCGCGCTAGGGCAAATTCTGAGTCTCAGCAAAACTCCGGTGCGGTATTGAGGAAAAACTGCTTAGTATAATCCTTTTCTGTTTTATGATGGAGGTATAGTTCGTGCACACCTGACTAGGTTGAAAGTAGGTGTATCTCTCTCTCTCTGTATCAGTAACCTGAGCAAAGAGTAACTCCCTGGCCATTCAGGATGAAGATGATGAAGCTAGTCCAAAGACTCGACCCTACTTTCTCAAGGTGGGGGGGGGGCTGGGTGGACGGAGAGAGGAGGGAGGAGAGGGGGAGAGGGGGGCTTAATGGTGCGACCTGCCTGACCTTGTGACCCCGATTGTTGGAAAGGAGGAACTCAAATGACCTGTGAGGAGTGCCATTCAAGAGGAATAAAAGCAGAAAGCTTGGATATCCCACATGTGGTTTGAATTTCTCCATCTTTACATTGCTCATATTCCAGTCAGGCAGAATGCTACAAATTCATCTCCTTGTTTTTGCAGCATTTTGTGCTCCTATGAATTTTTCAAATACTTCCTATATGTTCTTGAAGGTATGGTTGAGAGGGATGAGGCAAAAGGAATATGGCTGCAGAACCGATTGGCAAATAATGTGACTGAACTGAATAAAAGAAGAAGAAGTTCCACTATGAAACAAAGATAAATAACATGAAGAATGATAGTAAAAAGCTTTGGAGCACCTTAATTAATAGACATTTTGGGGGAAAAAGACAACTCGGCTCCATCATTCATTGAATCAGATGTCTCATTCATCACAAAACCAACTGATATTGCCAATTACTTTAATGATTTTTTTCATTGGCAAGATTAACAGACTTAGGCATTGACATGCCATCTAACGCTGACACTACACATCCAAGTATATCTGACCAAATTATGATAGACAAGCATTGTCATTTTGAATTCCGTAAAGTAAGTGTGGAAGAGATGAAAACATTATTGTTGTCTATTAACAATGACAAGCCACCGGGATCTGACAAACTGGATGGAAAATTACTGAGGATAATAGTGGACGATATTTCCACTCTTGTATACTAGAAATTGTTTGCACCTAGGCTTGAAAGGAAGCAAAAGTAATTCCGCTACCTAATAATAGTAAAGCCCCCTTTACTGACTCAAATAGACGACCAATCAGCCTCTTACCAACTCTTAGTAAACTTCTGGAAGAAATTGTGTTTGACCAGATACAATGCCGTTTTACAGTAAACAAATTGACAACAAACTTTCAACATGCTTATAGGGAAGGACATTCAACAAGCACAGCACTTACACAAATGACTGATGATTGGCTGAGAGAAATTGATGATAAAATGATTGTGGGGGCTGTCTTGTTAGACTTCAATGCAGCTTTTGCCATTATTGATCATAGTCTGCTGCTGGAAAAACATGCCACTGGCAGTGTGTCTATGTATGCGTATAACTCTATACATGTCAGCTACTGCAGCAACTGAAATGACTGCAACACTTAACAAAGAGTTGCAGTTTGTTTCAGAATGGGTGGCAATGTATAAGTTAGTCCTAAATATCTCTAAAACTACAAAAATTGTATTTGGGACATGATTTTACCTTTATTTAACTATGCAAGTCAGTTAAGAACACATTCTTATTTACAATGACGGCCTACCCCCCGGCCAAAATCCTCCCCTAACCCGGACGATGCTGGGCCAATTGTGCATCACCCTATGAGACTCCCGATCACGGCCGGTTGTGGCACAGCCTGGGAACGAACCAGGGTCTGTAGTGATGCGTCTAGCACTGCAATGCTGTGCCTTAGACTACAGTGCCACTCCTGAGGCCAAATCATTCACTAAACCCTAAACATAAACTAAATCTTGTAATAAATCAAGGTGGAAATTGAGCAAGTTGTGACTAAACTGCTTGGAGTAACCCTGGATTGTAAACTGTCATGGTCAAAACATATTGATACAACAGTAGCTAAGATGGGGAGAAGTCTATCCATAATAAAGTGCTGCTCTACCTTCTTACCAGCACTATCAACAAGGCAGGTCCTACAGGCCCTAGTTTCTACCTTCTTAACAGCACTATCAACAAGGCAGGTCCTACAGGCCCTAGTTTTGTTCAGTTGTAGGAACATTTTGGAAAATTGCAATTGGCTCAGATCAGTGCGGCACGGCCTGGCCTTGGATGAACACAGAGAGCTAATATTAATAATATGCATGTCAATCTCTCCTGGCTCGAAGTGGAGGAGAGACTGACTTTATCACTACTTGTGTTTATGAGAGGTATCAGTGGCGGTTCTAGCTTGTATGATTCCCTGGGCGAATCTACCCTTCAGCCCCCCCCCCCAGACAATATGTCTGTGAAACTATATATTCACAGTATTATGAATGAATTGTGGTTAATTTTGTAACATTTCGCAGTGTGACTGATTTTACTATTTTACTATTTGCATTAGTACTGTACAAAGTTAGAGGCACGCTATTTGATAGATTCCAACCACTCCCCCTACCTCGGGCTTCCAGTGGGGAGACCTGAGGTCAACCTACCCCCGCCACCCTCACCATCTCGTACTTCTGAGTGGGAGACCTTCCCAGGCAGTAGCCTGCCTTGCTCACAAACTAGAATCAGGGCGCCCACTCCGACAAGGTTAATTGACCCACAGTCCCACACGATGACATGATATCATTGACGTGAAGTGCAAATGAGCAATAGAAAACCGATCCGGTAAATGTCACCATTCCTCCAAAAATTTTGCGGGCTCCACTTGCCGCCCCCGGAAAGATGGCGCCCTGGCCGGCTGCCCATGTCGCCTATACCTAAATCCGCTACTGAGAGTTATTGACATGTTGAATGCACCAAGCTGTCTTTTTGAACTACTAGCACACAGCTCAGACACCCATGCATACCCCACAAGACATGCCACCAGAGGTCTCTTCACAGTCCACCTATGCATACCCCACAAGACATGCCACCAGAGGTCTCTTCACAGTCCACCCATGCATACCCCACTAGACATGCCACCAGAGGTCTCTTCACAGTCCACCCATGCATACCCCACAAGACATGCCACCAGAGGTCTCTTCACAGTCCACCTATGCATACCCCACAAGACATGCCACCAGAGGTCTCTTCACAGTCCCCAAGTCCAGAACAGACTATGGGAGGCGCACAGTACTACATAGAGCCATGACTACATGGAACTCTATTCCACATCAAGTAACTGACGCAAGCAGTAGAATTAGATTTTTAAAAAACGGATAAAAATACAATTTATGGATCAGCGGGAACTGTAAAGCAACAAACATAGGCACATACACACACGTACACATGGATTTAGTACTGTAGATATTGTGGTAGTGGTGGAGTAGGGGCCTGAGAGCACACAGTCTGTGAATGTATTGTAATGTTATTAAAATGGTGTAAACTGACTTAATTTCACAGCTAATGGTGGTCCATAAAAAAATACAAATACAAAGGTATTAATTATGTCATGCTCATCCAAATCATGAGTCCTAGCTTCTGAAGTTTTCTCCCATACGGTATCTATTGTTCCCTCTCTCTTAAATGCCTTGCTGGCTTATTCCACTATGTATGAATGTGGAGACTAGTGAACCTGCTAATCTAATGCAGTTGGCGGGAGTGACATCATTACTTCTGCTCAATGTAGACATCTGAGGAGGCCTGAAGCTGGGCTGAACACCTCTGATCTTTCTCCTCCCCTGGAAATTTCTCCTCATCAGCCAGATACAGAACCACTCTGGATCAAACAGATCTCTGCTTCCCCATAACACTTCTTTCCTCATTTTGTAGGTCCAATTTTTACAGCAAATTTTCCCTCTAAAGATCCTGAAAATGTGTCTGCTTTTGCTTCAGTTTTTTTTGTCCAAAGATGGTGTTGTCGTCCATAATTCTATAGTTAGAATGTTGGGATAATGCACCCGGTTCCATGAGAAATCTCTCCCTCTTTCTCTCCCTTTGTAGTCTCAGGTATCATGTTGTGCCACCGTTGGCCTATAGGGGGAGCCCCAACATCACGTTCCCTCATGGTGACTTCACTACTCATTTCCCCTTACTGTCCCAGGGACTCTACAGCTCTACAGCTCTGCTGCCTCACATCTTCTCCACTGTTTGTGTCTCTGGATTGTTCCACCAATTCGGTGCTTTTT
>NC_092100.1:7197167-7309667 GCF_045679555.1 Salvelinus alpinus | reverse complement strand
ACATTTCGACGGATCAGGGTCTGAGATAGAACTTAACAAGTAGCTAGATTTAGTTTTATTGATGGAGGAAGTGAATCTATTTCTCAATTTCCTGAAAAACGGCCAATCAGTCTGTTTTTACAGCCTTGGAGCCTTATTTCCCATCATAACAACATCTGAAACCAGTACTGAACGTTCTCCAAATCTCTAAAACATGCATTAGTACCCATTGGATGCAGTGATCACAATATGTTGGCTACAGTGCCTTCAGAAAGTATTCATACCTCTTTGATTTATTCCACATTTTGTTTTTACATCCCGAATCCAAAATTTAATAAAACCTTTCTTTTTTTTTATATCACCCCTTTACACACGATACCCCATAAAGACAAAGTGAAAACATGTTTTTTATAAATGTGTGTACATAAAAAAAAAAAAAATGAAATACAGAAATATCTCATTTACATAAGTATTCCCACCCCTGAGTCAAGACTTTGTAGAAGCATGATTAGCAGTGATTTAAAGCTGCGAGTCTTTCTGAGTAAGTCTCTAAGAGATTTTCACACCTGGATTGTGAAACATTTGGCCATTTGCTCGACTGAGGGACCTTACAGATAATTGTACGTTTGGGGTACAGAGATGTAGTCATTCTAAAATCATGTTAAACAAACTATTGTTTGTCAGGCAGACAGGCAGACAGACAGGCAAACAGACAGTCAGGAAGACAGACAGACAGACAGGCAAACAGACAGTCAGGCAAACAGACAGTCAGGCATACAGACAGGAAGACAGACAGGCAAACAGACAGACAGGCAGACAGACAGGAAGACAGACAGACAGGAAGACAGACAGACAGGAAGACAGACAGGCAAACAGACAGACAGGCAGACAGACAGGAAGACAGACAGACAGGAAGACAGACAGACAGGAAGACAGACAGACAGTCAGGCAGACAGACAGTCAGGCTATCTAAGTGCTATCTAAGTTTAATAATTATTGACTCAAGACATTTCAGCTTTTCATTTTGAAAAACAGAATTCTACTGTGACGTTATGGGGTATTGTGTGTAGGCCAATGGGAAAACATCTAAATGTAATCCATTTTAAATTCAGCCTGTGACACAACAAGGCGTGTGAATACTTTCTGATGTACGTAACAGCCCAAGTCCTCTACTCAAGTGGGGATATCCATACTTATGGTATTTGAAATAATAGCGCTGGACAAGCTGAACACAATGGGCAGTAACAGAGCTAACAGTGGAATTCAACTTCATGGTCAGAAGATTATTACTGACAGCATGCTTTATCTGTAGCAGTACGACGATAACTCTGAAATAGTGGGAACGGGAAAAGTTACCTGAGCAGGGGTTGGACTGTTTTTAAGTAAAAAACTGTCAACTGAGTGTTTGCGTGTGTGTGTGCGTGTTTAAAACAAATTGTGTGTGTGTGTGTGTGTGTGTGTGTGTGTGTGTGTGTGTGTGTGTGTGTGTGTGTGTGTGTGTGTGTGTGTGTGTGTGTGAAGGTCAACAGCAGTCTTTTTTTGTCTTTGGGAGAACTCGTTAACCGTGTAGACATTTGCCCCGTCCTCTTTAGTGCCAGCTCAGTCAACATAGTTTTTGATTTTCATTTTTCACGCTTGCCGTTTCGTTCCCCTCCTGCCTCTCTTTAACCTTCTCTCCCCCTTTCCTCCTCTCTCTCATCTCTCGCTTTCCCTCATTTTCTCCTTCCCTCCTTCACATGCTATTTCCACCCATCTGAGTCGAGCGCAAATTTTGAATTTAGAGCGTTCCAACTCGAGTGCACAGATTTCTGTTGCCAAGAAACACACACGTTTGGCTTTCAAGCATCCGTGACTGTGACCGACACATATACAATGTTATCAGCAACTGTCAGACACGCCAACTCTTCACGTTTGTTCATTTGAAACCTGTTAAATGTATCAGCTTGTGTGTCGCAGACCTACAGTATGTCTGAGCCGACACTCGTTTTTCAGGTGTTAACATTGAATTACTGTATATACACACCGTTTACTACACGGACTCACAATGCTAATTTGAGAGAGATACTAAACATACTGGGCTTAAATTGAGAAATCGTATGAATGTATCATTTCTCCTCTCTGAGTTTGAGATTAAATTGAGTATTTCTAAGACTAAAATGAGTCTTTGACTAACTCCATTGGTTCAATCTCTGTCACCCCGGGGGCAGAAGTCCTTCTTTATTTGATAATAGTCATCCCTATCATCGACTCATCATCCTATATCCACTCTTTTCTCCAACCCCGGGGACAGAAGTCTATATCTGATAATAGTCATTCCTATCATCGACCCATCATCCTAAATCCACTCTTTTCTCCAACCCCGGGGACAGAAGTCTATATCTGATAATAGTCATTCCTATCATCGACCCATCATCCTAAATCCACTCTTTTCTCCAACCCCAGGGACAGAAGTCTTTATCTGATCATTTAAAAGTGATCTGCTCTTTTTCCAGTCTTGACTCTGTAAGCATTGTGTCCACCTTGTACCATCTTCTATCTTCCACTAGAGACACATAGGATCTTATTACTATGTTAACCATTAACGTTTCCTCTCATCAAACCAGTTTAGAGGTATTCCTTTGCTTTAAATGTGGCCTATCCTGCAGCCGAATGGTATTCCACTCACATTCCTTTCACGTCTTTCAGAAATTTGTTGAGAAATAAGATATCACTAACTGCATCCGAATCCTTCACTGAATTGTTCATATCATTCACTGAACCATTAGGTCAATGAATCTTTCACTGAATCGTTCATATCATTCACTGAATCACTAAGTCAATAAATCCTTCACTGAATCGTTAATCACTGAATCACTAAGTCAATAAATCCTTCACTGAATCACTAAGTCAATGCCAGACTTATGGCGCATCATCCACCAAAGATACCACTTCACTTGATATCACTAAAGGGCTTAGGGTTAAAGATACCACTTCACTTGATATCACTAAAGGGCTTAGGGTTAAAGATACCACTTGATATCACTAAAGGGCTTAGGGTTAAAGATACCACTTGATATCACTAAAGGGCTTAGGGTTAAAGATACCACTTGATATCACTAAAGGGTTTAGGGTTAAAGATACCACTTCACTTGATATCACTAAAGGGCTTAGGGTTAAAGATACCACTTCGCTGATATCACTAAAGGGCTTAGGGTTAAAGATACCACTTGATATCACTGAAGGGCCTAGGGTTAAAGATACCACTTCACTTGATATCACTAAAGGGCTTAGGGTTAAAGATACCACTTCACTTGATATCACTAAAGGGCTTAGGGTTAAAGATACCACTTCACTTGATATCACTGAAGGGCTTAGGGTTAAAGATACCACTTCACTTAATATCACTAAAGGGTTTAGGGTTAAAGATACCACTTCACTTGATATCACTAAAGGGCTTAGGGTTAAAGATACCACTTCCCTTGATATCACTAAAGGGCTTAGGGTTAAAGATACCACTTCACTTGATATCACTAAAGGGCTTAGGGTTAAAGATACCACTTCCCTTAATATCACTAAAGGGTTTAGGGTTAAAGATACCACTTCACTGATATCACTAAAGGGTTAAAGATACCACTTCACTTGATATCACTAAAGGGCTTAGGTTTAAAGATACCACTTGATATCACTAAAGGGCTTAGGGTTAAAGATACCACTTGATATCACTAAAGGGCTTAGGGTTAAAGATACCACTTCACTTGATATCACTGAAGGGCTTAGGGTTAAAGATACCACTTCCCTTGATATCACTGAAGGGCTTAGGGTTAAAGATACCACTTCACTTGATATCACTAAAGGGCTTAGGGTTAAAGATACCACTTGATATCACTAAAGGGCTTAGGGTTAAAGATACCACTTGATATCACTAAAGTAACAGGCCCATTTGGGGCATAGTGGTGTATTTTGCTGATTTGGCCCTGGGCCAGAGCGACACTTGGAAATCACATGGTGGAAAAGCCCCATTGTCAACATTGGCTTATAGCTGCAATGGCTACATGGCAAAAAAACTCACCTGGATACCTTGAACAACAGCGTTGTCATTGTCGCTGGTGGATGTCATCCAAACAGATCCTCTGCCATCGAGTGTGTAGAGGACATCACACACTCGAGAGGAGAACCTTTGTTTGTGTGTGTGTGCGTGTGCGTGTGCGTGTGCGTGTGTGTGTGTGTGTGTGTGTGTGTGTGTGTGTGTGTGTGTGTGTGTGTGTGTGTGTGTGTGTAAACAAACGGATCCCAACACAGCGATATACCCACCTTGCTCACTACTCACTACACTGGCTATCTCCTCTACGTATTCACTCTCTGTTTGATGCTCCCCTGTTTGGTGATGTGTTTTGATGCTCCCTTGTTTGGTGATGTGTTTTGATGCTCCCTTGTTTGGTGATGTGTTTTGATGCTCCCCTGTTTGGTGATGTGTTTTGATGCTCCCCTGTTTGGTGATGTTTTGATGCTCCCCTGTTTGGTGATGTGTTTTGATGCTCCCCTGTTTGGTGATGTGTTTTGATGCACCCCTGTTTGGTGATGTGTTTTGATGGTCCCCTGTTTGGTGATGTGTTTTGATGCTCCCCTGTTTGGTGATGTGTTTTAATGTTCTCTTGTTTGGTGATGTGTTTTTATGCTCCCCTGTTTGGTGATGTGTTTTGATGCTCCCCTGTTTGGTGATGTGTTTTGATGCTCCCCTGTTTGGTGATGTGTTTTGATGCTCTCCTGTTTGTTGGTGTGTTTTGATGCTCCCCTGTTTGGTGGTGTGTTTTGATGCTCCCCTGTTTGGTGATGTGTTTTGATGCTCCCCTGTTTGGTGATGTGTTTTGATGCTCTCCTGTTTGTTGGTGTGTTTTGATGCTCCCCTGTTTGGTGGTGTGTTTTGATGCTCCCCTGTTTGGTGATGTGTTTTGATGCTCCCCTGTTTGGTGATGTGTTTTGATGCTCCCCTGTTTGGTGATGTGTTTTGATGCTCCCCTGTTTGGTGATGTGTTTTGATGCTCCCCTGTTTGGTGATGTGTTTTGATGCTCCCCTGTTTGGTGATGTGTTTTGATGCTCCCCTGTTTGGTGATGTGTTTTGATGCTCCCCTGTTTGGTGATGTGTTTTGATGCTCTCCTGTTTGGTGATGTGTTTTGATGCTCTCCTGTTTGGTGATGTTTTGATGCTCCCCTGTTTGGTGATGTGTTTTGATGCTCCCCTGTTTGGTGATGTGTTTTGATGCTCTCCTGTTTGTTGGTGTGTTTTGATGCTCCCCTGTTTGGTGGTGTGTTTTGATGCTCCCCTGTTTGGTGATGTGTTTTGATGCTCCCCTGTTTGGTGATGTGTTTTGATGCTCCCCTGTTTGGTGATGTGTTTTGATGCTCCCCTGTTTGGTGATGTGTTTTGATGCTCTCCTGTTTGTTGGTGTGTTTTGATGCTCCCCTGTTTGGTGGTGTGTTTTGATGCTCCCCTGTTTGGTGATGTGTTTTGATGCTCCCCTGTTTGGTGATGTGTTTTGATGCTCCCCTGTTTGGTGATGTGTTTTGATGCTCCCCTGTTTGGTGATGTGTTTTGATGCTCCCCTGTTTGGTGATGTGTTTTGATGCTCCCCTGTTTGGTGATGTGTTTTGATGCTCCCATGTTTGGTGATGTTTGATGCTCTCCTGTTTGGTGATGTGTTTTGATGCTCCCCTGTTTGGTGATGTTTGATGCTCCCCTGTTTGGTGATGTTTGATGCTCTCCTGTTTGGTGATGTGTTTTGATGCTCCCCTGTTTGGTGATGTTTGATGCTCCCCTGTTTGGTGATGTGTTTTGATGCTCCCCTGTTTGTTGGTGTGTTTTGATGCTCCCCTGTTTGGTGATGTGTTTTGATGCTCCCCTGTTTGGTGATGTGTTTTGATGCTCCCCTGTTTGGTGATGTGTTTTGATGCTCCCCTGTTTGGTGATGTGTTTTGATGCTCCCCTGTTTGGTGATGTGTTTTGATGCTCCCCTGTTTGGTGATGTGTTTTGATGCTCTCCTGTTTGGTGATGTGTTTTGATGCTCCCCTGTTTGGTGATGTGTTTTGATGCTCCCCTGTTTGGTGATGTTTGATGCTCCCCTGTTATGGTGATGTGTTTTGATGCTCCCCTGTTTGGTGATGTGTTTTGATGCTCCCCTGTTTGGTGATGTGTTTTGATGCTCCCCTGTTTGGTGATGTGTTTTGATGCTCCCCTGTTTGGTGATGTGTTTTGATGCTCCCCTGTTTGGTGATGTGTTTTGATGCTCCCCTGTTTGGTGATGTGTTTTGATGCTCCCCTGTTTGGTGATGTGTTTTGATGCTCCCCTGTTTGGTGATGTGTTTTGATGCTCCCCTGTTTGGTGATGTGTTTTGATGCTCTCCTGTTTGGTGATGTGTTTTGATGCTCCCCTGTTTGGTGATGTGTTTTGATGTTCTCCTGTTTGGTGATGTTTTGATGCTCCCCTGTTTGTTGTTATGTTTTTCTTTATTGATCTGCTCTCATATGAATCCACAGAGGTGTACTTTTCCCCTCTACGAATAAAGGGGTGTAGTGTTGTCTTTCCCTTTTCCTCGATAGAGCCAATATGCAATGTTTCCTACGACAAAAGGGATTAGAGATTAACGTCTATTATTAGGGGAAAGTGTGATTCGGTTGTCTATGTTGCCTTTCTCTCCACGAGGTCATACAATTCAAATGGATTCAAACAATTATAACAATATTTCAACGTAATATGCATTTTTCGGTTTACTCTTCGGTATTAAAAGTAATCTGTCAAATCCAGAGTATTGAATAGATATAACAACCTATGACAGCATTGGTGATGAATAGTGTTCTATTCAAAATCTGAAATTTCAGTGTTTGTAATTCTGGAGAACTGATGCTGTTGGATAAATCAGAAGCTGTGTGTATGAGCCGTGTGTATGAGCCGTGTGTGTGAGCCGTGTGCGTGAGCCGTGTGCGTGAGCCGTGTGCGTGAGCCGTGTGCGTGAGCCGTGTGCGTGAGCCGTGTGCGTGAGCCGTGTGTATGAGCCGTCAAAATCATATTTTGAGAGGAGTTGCATTCAACTGCTACTTTATTAAAAACTGTTGGGAAATTTGTACCATTAAATGTTTTTCTAGATTTATGTTATTTTTCCCATAACACCGAAGTTTGACCAAAATCTAAATTAAATCTTTACCCAACGTACAACATGTTCAGGCCTAAAACATGGTCAGGCCTAAAATATGGTCAGGCCTAAAACATGGTCAGGCCTAAAACATGGTCAGGCCTAAAACATGGTCAGGCCTGAAACATGGTCAGGCCTAAAACATGGTCAGGCCTAAAACATGGTCAGGCCTAAAACATGGTCAGGCCTAAAACATGGTCAGGCCTGAAATATGGTCAGGCCTGAAACATGGTCAGGCCTGAAATATGGTCAGGCCTGAAACATGGTCAGGCCTGAAACATGGTCAGGCCTAAAACATGTTCAGGCCTAAAACATGGTCAGGCCTGAAATATGGTCAGGCCTGAAATATGGTCAGGCCTGAAATATGGTCAGGCCTAAAATATGGTCAGGCCTGAAATATGAAACGTTTTGAATGAATTTGTTTATATCATAGCCGACGAGAATTATGAGGACTGTTTTCTGGGAGATCTTATATGCACTCTTTCATCTCAGTTGTAGTGTCTTGATGTGTGTGTGTGTGTGTGTGTGGGGGGGGGGGGGGCGTGTGTGTGTGTGGGGGGTGGGGGGGGGCGTGTGTGTGTGTGTGTGTGTGTGTGTGTGTGTGTGTGTGTGTGTGTGTGTGTGTGTGTGTGTGTGTGTGGAGGGGGGGGGGGGGGCGTGTGTGTGTGTGCGTGTGTGTGCGTGTGTGTGCGAGCGAGCGAGCGAGCGTGTGCGAGATCTGTTGGAGTAACTGTTCAGGGTTTATTGATTTCATTAAGAAGACGTGTGGAGTGTATTACAGCATGATGACTGCTTCATGGGAGGTCAACAAGAAATCAATAAGAAATGATATTAGCACTTCGACTGGCTGGGTCCAGCTACTTCACATTGAGGCTGGGTCTGGAAAACAAGGGAAGGACTTATTCCTGCGGGAACTCGCTGAAGCAAGATGGAGGGAAATGGAGGGAAAAGAACCCAAGGATTAAACATGGACTTGTCTGTCAGTCAGAGGCTAAAGAAGGGAAGAATAGAGAGCCTAAATGAAGGGACACTGAAATGACTGTTCTTTGTTGGGACTCTCTCCCATTGTTCCCAGAATCCTACCAGCCAGAGAGTCATGAATAAGCCCGCTTTATGTCTACCCAAACATGTTGCCCATGACACACAAAACAACTCGCTATACCACAGCCCCTTTTTTCACTACAGTATCCATAACAGTATTACTTATTTATGACCTCTATATTCCCCATAACGTTAGAGTAGATTCTGTGTACGGTGTACTAAAGATGAGTCGTGGCACTAAACCACATGAAAAATTGAACAATATTTGGCTTGATCAAAGCACTATACTACCACAGGAAAAACAACCACATAATGTAACGTGGGAATATTGAGAGCATATAAAAGGAACTGCCGAACGCAAAGGCATTGTATTGCATAAGACAGCTCTCATGTCAGGTGCTGAAAAAAATGTAATCTCTCCCTATCCCAGTCTTTCTTTCCCGTATGCTTCAAGATGGCCACCATTGTTCCTGTACCCAAGAAAGTACAGGTAACTGAACTAAATGACTATTGCCCAGTAGGACTCACTTCTGTCATCATGAAGTGCTTTGAGAGACAAGTCAAGGATCATATCACCTCTAACTTACCTGATACCCTAGACCCACTTCAATTTGCTTATCGCCCCAATAGATCCACAGACGATGCAATCGCCATCACACTGCACACTGCCCTATCCCATCTGGACAATAGGAATACCTATGTAAGAATGCTGTTCATTGACTATAGCTCAGCATTCAACACCATAGTACCCTCCAAGATCATCATTAAGCACGAGGCTCTGGGTCTAAACCCCGCCCTGTGCAACTGGGCTTCCTGACGGGCCACCCCCCCCCCCAGTTGGTGAAGGTAGGAAACAACACCTCTACTTCGCTGTGCCTCAACACTGGGGCCCTAAAAGGGTCCATGCCCATCCCCCTCTTCTACTCCCTGTTCACCCATGACTGCATGCCTCCAACACCCATCCATGTCAAATAACCCAAGCAAACATCGACATTAGATTTAAAAAAAACAAATTAAAACAATTCCTCACGACACAACTCCTCTGTCCTGTCTCAACTAAATAACTTTAATAATGTATATGTAAACTGATATGTGTTCATTCAAGCATGTCCTTGATAGATGTGACTGAATGTAGTCCTAGAGTACACTGCCTCTCTGCTTTCTCAGACTTTTGTCAGGTCAGGACAGGACATCTTTATTTTATTTCTATATTCTTATTTTAAAATGGATGTAGTTCTGTCCTTCAGCTATGCTTGTCTATTAAATGTTATGTATTATGTCATGTTTCATGTTTTGGTTTGTACCCCAGGAAAAGTAGCTGCTGCATTTGCAACCGCTAATGGGGATCCTATTAATTAAAATAAGAGAATAACTGGGGTATTTTGTAACGTGATGCTCAGTCCCTGTTTGAAGATGGGAGCAAACCATACAGAGATAACTTTGATGTTCTTAACCACATCTGAGCACATATAAAGTGTTTTACGGAGCATTTACGGAGCACGGTGACATTTGCATGGCTTGTGTTTTACGAGGGAAACGAGCGAAAAACACCTGTTGGGTTTGCCACCCCCATGTATCCATAATGAAGTGAGGTTTCTGATAGCCCAGGCAGGCCCTGTGAAACATGAGACAAGATTATGCAAATAGGGTAAAAAGGGGTCTAATGAGATTTATCAAAGCTGAAGCCGTAACCATGGGAGGTATGCTCTTTTTTTTTGACATGTGGGGAACCAAAACAAGCGTATGAGGAATTGAAAATACCCCTCGGCATATGATTTACGTCCCTTATTAAACGTGGAGTCTCGTATATGAGGCATTTCATCAAAGGCAAGTCTGACAGATGCTCAAATACGTAACAACATTCAACATTTATGAATAAAGAAGGGCTTGAACTTTCTGATTTGTACTCGTTTTATCGGCTTGGTCATTAAGAAATGCAGCGGTCATGACTGAAGCCAAAACAAGAGTTGTTTCAGGGGAATGGTTTAAAATGGGGTTCTCTTGTGTGTGTATTCGCAATCATTTGTACATTCACTCTGCCAAAACAGTCCACAGTTACAGTCATTAACCCTTCTAGGCAACCTGAGTCTAACCAGGTCTTGTGTCTTGAAATCGCCTAGGCTATTTAGCTTCCACCGGCTGGCGTGCGATTGTGGCAATGTTGGTTTAACCACCTCTCGCTCTTGGGCTAATTAGGGACTGTCAATAAATTGCACAATACAAATGGGACAATATTTTCATGTTGCATCTTTTTGCCGTCTCAATACATGGTTTCAATACATGTATATGAATTTCTAAAATGTATAGTTGGTGTGAGATTTTTAAGTCATTGAAATGTGATGTTATTGACCTTTGTGTAATTTACTAATGGTCCCTAACTAGCCCCTTAGGGATATCAAATGTCAAACCAAATTGACCATGGGCAATTGGTGTGCAGTTGTGCTCAGAATTGACAATGACTTGGGTACTGCCTTATGTGGACAGGATTGAAATAAATCCAACCCAAGGAAATATGTTACAGTACCCTTCATTCTGTTACCGTACCCTTCTTTCTGTGACATACAATTTTTCCTATCATTTTGCAAATCTCCATTTTGGACGAGACATATTATATTACCTAAATTATCCTATTTACACATTGTAGTCAATTGTAATGCAATAATTAATGTTTCTGACTCATATCTACTCCACATAGGCCATTTTCAAAACGATACGTTTTTTTAGGGGTAGTCACTCTTTATTTATAGTCTCAGTAGACAGTACCCCTTCTATTAGCTAGTTGCCAGATGATAATTCACCTTTTGAAAAATGGAAGCCATGCTCTTTTTCACGCTGTGTGTTTGTGTATTATTAAATATATTATTTTGCATGTTGACCTGCCTGTTATCTTTATGTTTAACTATGCTAGAATGGAGCTGGACTAGCTGGCTGTAAAAATGATGGTAATCAATCAATCAAATGTATTTATAAAACCCTTTTTACGTCCGCCGATGTCACAAAGTGCTGTACAGAAACCCAGACTAAAAACCCCAAACAGCAAGCAATGCAGATGTAGAAGCACACCCATCTTTTGTGCAAACACACACACGTTTCACTTATGAAAGTATTTCCTGATGGGAACCTCAAGGTACAGACATATCAAAGTACTTTTCCACCGGTGGAGGCTTCTGAGGGCTCATAATAATGGAGTAAATGGAATGGTATCAAGCATGTGAAACCATGTTTAACTCATTATATCATTATTATGAGCTGTTCTACCCACAGCAGCCTCCACTGCTTTCCACCTCTCCATGTCTCCACCCAGCAAGCATACAGGTACCTCTCCACCCAATGAGCATACAGGTACCTCTCCACCTCTCCACCCAATGAGCTTGGGGATCTAGGAGCCATGGGTCTAGAAGCTGATGTGGAGGGTTAGGGTGGGGTGGTATGTTTGTTTAGGGCCTGATGTGGAGGACAGACGGGTGGGGTGGTATGTTGGCTAATCCCTCTTTGTCCCCAAGCTTAGGGCCGGCTCCTCTGAGAGTAACAGGACTGTTTGAAGTAAGTATGTCAACAATCTCTGTGTCCAAGCTCCAGACAATCTGGTAGTTACTGATCACACTTTTGACTAAAATGTTGCCAGGATGGTTTTATATTTAATTTATTTTTAATTTAACGTTAATTTATCATGTCATTTAAGAACAAATTCTTCTTTAGTTCATTTGGTTCGTTAAATGATTTTAGTCACATGGGCCAAATACAACAGGTGTAGACCTTACAGTGAAAGGTTTACTTACGAGCCCCTAATCAACAATGCAGTTAAAAAAAATACGGATAAGAATAAGAAATAAAAGTTACAAGTCATTAAAGAGCAGCAGTAAAATAACAATAGTGAGACTATTTACCGGGGGGGTACCGGTACAGAGTCAATGAGCGGGGACACCGGTTAGTTGAGGTAATATGTACATGAAGGTAGAGTTATTAAAGTGACTATGCATAGATGATAACAACAGAGAGTGTCAGCGGAGTAGAAGGGGGGGGGGGGGGCAAATGCAAATAGTCTGGGTAACCATTTGATTAGATGTTCAGGAGTCTTATGGCTTATGGGTAGAAGCTGTTTAGAAGCCTCTTGGACCTAGACTTGGCGCTCCGGTACCGCTTGCCGTGCGGTAGCAGTGTAAACAGTCTATGACTAGGGTGGCTGGAGTCTTTCACAATTTTTAGGGCCTTCCTCTGACACCGCCTGGTATAGAGTGATGTACTACCCTCTGTAGTGCCTTGCGGTCGGAGGCCGAGCAGTTGCCATACCAGGCAGTGATGCAACCAGTCAGGATGCTCTCTATTGTGCAGCTGTAGGACCTTTTTGAGGATCTGAGGACCCATGGCAAATCTTTCCAGTCTCCTGAGGGGGAATAGGTTTTGTCGTGCCCTCCTCACGACTGTTTTGGTGTGCTTGGACCATGTTAGTTTGTTGGTGAGGTGGACACCAAGGAACTTGAAGCTCTCAACCTGCTTCATTGCAGCCCCGTTGATGAGAATGGGGGCGTGTTCGGTCCTCTTTTTCCTGTAGTCCACAATCGTCTCCTTTGTCTTGATCACGTTGAGGGAGAGGTTGTTGTTGTATTCACCCAACATTGTTGATGGCAGTCGAATTTGTTTCTGCGTCAACTTGCTTATCTCTTTTCTTGCACAGTTATCTTCTTTATACAGTACAGTATTCCAATATGAAAGGGATCTGTTTGTAATTGACAATTTCTTGATAATTTGCTTGATTTTCAAACGGCTAAATTTAACATTGGCAATTGGAACCCTCGTCTTACTATGCTAATCAAATATATGCCATAACTTTTTCCAACATGATTGAAGATTTGAATGGGGGATCAGTTCATTTGTATGCAATTACAATATTTATTCCGATCCTTTTATGTTTTCTCATTGCCTATCTGTTACACTATGAATTAAAGTAATGTGTAAGAAGGGGTCTGAGTGAATGTTAGCATATGGTATTTGGTATTTAATTAGCATCCCCATTAGCTGTTGTAAAAGCAGCAGCTACTCTTCCTGGGCTTCCACACAAAACATGAAACATGACATAATACAGAACATTAATAGACAAGAACAACTCAAGGACAGAGATACATCAATTTAATAAAGTCACTTGTAGCCTGCATTTCAATACATACACACAAACTATCTAGGTTAAATTGCGGGGAGGCGTTGTGCGATGAGGTATTGCTGTTCATTTGAGGCACTGAGAGACGGAACACATGCAATAATGGCTCTGTATAAAACTTTACGCTTGTTACGACTTCCGCCGAAGTCGGCCCTTCTCCTTGTTCGGGTGGTGTTCAGCGGTCGACGTCACCGGCTTTCTAGTCACCACCGATCCATGTTTCAGTTTCGTTTTGTTTTGTCTGTATTACACACACCTGGTTTCAATGCCCCTATCATGTTCCCCATTTAACCCTCTGGCATACATTTATGTTCTGTCCGTGATTGTTTGTGTCGTTAGTGGTTGTTGTATGTGCTAGTGTGTTTGTAATTATTCCTATTTGGAATTTTGCTCGATTTTTGAGTAAACTCCGTTGTGTTGCTCAAAACCTGTGTCCTGCGCCTGACACCGCTACATATCTGCACACAATCGCTGACAACGCTTTCTTGAATTTGTTCTGCATTTGGGAAGTGAGAAAAGACCCCTGGTGGCATGTCTGATGGGGTAAGTGTGTGTGTCAGAGCTGTGTGTAAGTTGACTATGCAAACAATTTGGGATTTTCAACACATTAATGTTTCTAATGACAAAAAGTGATGCAGTCAGTTTCTCCTTAACTCAGCCAAGAGAGACTGGCATGTATAGTATTAACATTAGCCCTCTGATTACAATGAAGAGCAAGACATACCACTCTGTTCTGGGCCAGCTGCAACTTAACTAGATCTTTCCTTGCAGCACTCGACCACACAACTGGATAATAATCAAGATAAGATAATACTAGAGCCTGCAGGACTTGCTTTGTGAAGTGTTGTGTCAAAAAAGCAGAGCATCTCTTTATTATGGACAGACCTCTCCCCATCTTTACAAACATTGAATCTGCTGTGTTTTCATTTATTTATTTATTTACAATTTAAGGTAACACTAAATAATTTAGTTTCCTCAACTTGTTCAACAGCCACCCTATTCATTACCAGATTCAGTTGAGATCTAGAATTTAGGGAATGATTTCTACCAAATCAAATCAAATTGTATTTATCACATACACATGGATATCAGATGTTAATGCGAGTGTTGCGAAATGCTTGTGCTTCTAGTTCCGACCATGCAGTAATATCTAAGAAGTAATCTAACCTAAGTACAATGCTTTTAGTTTTAGAGATGTTCAGGACCAGTTTATTACTGGCCACACACTGCAAAACAGACTGCAGCTCTCTTTTTTAAGGATTTCAGTGACTTTATTAGCTGTGGTTGCTGATGCATATATGGTTGAATCGTCAGCATACATCATCATGGACACACATGCTTTGTTTAATGACAGGTCATTGGTAAAAATAGAAAAGAGTAGAGGGCCTAAAGAGATGGCCTGCAGTACACCACTTGTTACATGTTTGACAGTAGAGAAGCTTCCATTAAACAAAACCCTTTTGAGTTCTATTAGCTAGATAGCTCTGAATCTACAATAAGGCAGAAGTTGAAAAGCCATAAGACATACATTTTCTCAACAACAGGTTATTGTAAAAAATATCAAAGGCTCCACTGAAATCGAACAGTACAGCTCCCACAATCTTCTTATTATGAATTCATTTCAACCAATCATCATTTGTGTCAGTGCAGTAAATGTTGCGTGCTCTTCTCTATAAACATGCTGAAAATCTATTGTTAATTTGTTAACAGAGAAAAAGCATTGTAGTTGGTCAAACATAAATGTTTTCAACAGTTTGCCAAGAGCTGGCAGCAGGCTGATAGATCTGCTGTTAGAACCAGTAAAGGCCGCTTTACCACTTTTGGGTAGCGGAATGACTGGATCCCTCCAGACCTGAGGACAAAGACTTTCCTCTAGGCTCAGATTAAAGATATGACAAATGTGACCAATGGCCTCGATTCCGTCTTATGTAGCAAAATTTGAAATTGTGTTTATTTTTTATTTTTACATTGGATAAAAGTAGAGACTCAGAGCTAGAACATGGTTGATCATGCACTACAGTCGAGGAACAATGGGAAAGAAATTCTGCTTTGAAAGTTGATAAACTTGTAACCCCACGTTTGATAAAATGGCCCTTGAATGTGTTGGTACAACCTACTGGAGAACTCTTCTTTGTCTACACCCATTCAGCATTGTTCACACCCTCTTAAGCCTTAGCCCCACCCATCTCTTTAAAGATTCACATGTGAAGCCATATGTTAAACACACGATATATAAAATAAAATAATTTGTCACATGCAAAGTTCATTTGTCACATGCACAGGATACAGAAGGTGTAAACGGTACAGTGAAGTGGTTACATACATAGTATCAATATCAAAAAACAGAAAGTGTCCAGATAAAAATATTTTATTATTATTAGATGACGCTTACCTGACACACTTGTCTAAATTGATGGGTCATGTGAAGGAAATACTATAACCAACCCCCAGATACATCTAGCTGAGTGGATGGGTCACTATTTTCTAGACATGTACACATGTTTATGAAATACAATAGATGGCCGTAATCACCCCCAGACACACTTGGCACATTTTTATGAGTCATGTAATAATACGGCAGATGTGGAGTCTTTTGTTTAGACATGTAGCTAGCTGGCTTTGTGCTCGATTTTACACGTGTCAGAAATGGGTTTGGCTGAACTAGCTAAATTCACTGACTTGAAGGGGTGTCCACATACTTTTACATATATCCCGTATAGTCTCACACAGTCTTAAAGAAAAACTCCACCCAAAAACTATCTTTTGGAATTTGTTAAATTAGTCCGTTGTTGACATTTTTCAACATATGTACAGTACTATGAAATAGTTTTAGGCAAGTGTTTAAAAAATGCTGTAAAATAAGAATGCTTTCAAAATTAGACATGTTAATAGATCATTTTTTATCAATTAACAAAATGCAAAGTGAGTAAACAGAAGCAAAATCTACATCAAATCCATATTTGGTGTGACCATCCTTTGCCTTCAAAACAGCATCAAGTCTTCTAGGTACACTTGCACACAGTTTTTGAACGAACTCGGCAGGTAGGTTTGCCCAAACATCTTCTACAACTAACCACAGTTCTTCTGTGGATTTAGGCAGCCTCAGGTGCTTCTCTCTCTGTAATCCCAGACAGACTCGATGATGTTGAGATCAGGGCTCTGTGGGGGGCCATACCATCACTTCCAGGACTCCTTGTTCTTCTTTACGCTGAAGATAGTTCTTAATGACTTTCGTTGTATGTTTGGGGTTGTTGTCATGCTGCAGATAAATCTGGGGCCAATCAGATGCTTCCCTGATGGTATTGCAAGATGGATAAGTAACTGCATGTACTTCTCAGCATTGAGGAGACCATTAATTCTGACCAAATCCCCAACTCAATTTGCATAAATGCAGCCCCAGACTTGCAAGGAACCTCCACCATGCTTCACTGTTGCCTGCAGACACTCATTTGTGTACCGCTCTCCAGCCCTTCGGCGAACAAACTGCCTTCTGCTACAGCCAAATATTAAAAATGTTCAGATAATCCAGAGCACTTGCTGCAATTTTTCTGCACCGCAGTTCCTGTGTTTTCGTGCCTGGTTGAGTCGCTTGGACTTGTTTCCACGTCAGAGGTATGGCTTTGGGCGTCTTCCATGAAGGCCACTTCTGACCAGACTTCTCCTGACAGTAGACGGGTGTACCAGGGTCCCATTGTTTTCTGCCAATTCTGAGATGATGGTACTGCTGGACATCTTCCGGTTGCGAAGGAAAATAAGCATGATGTGTCTTTTATCTGTTGCAGTTTCCTCTCACGTTTCCTTGTCTAACCACTGTGTCTACGGTCCTCAACGTTGCCTGTTTATTTATGCATCTTCAAAAGAGCTTAGACAGCACATCTGGAAACTCCTGTCTGCCTTGAAATTTCTGCCTGGGAGAGACCTTGCTGATGCAGTAGAACTACCATGTGTCTTGTTGCTGTACTCAGTCTTGCCATGATGTATAACTTTTGACAGTAAACTGTCTTCAGCAACCTCACCTTGTTAGCTGAGTTTGGCTGTTCCTCACCCAGTTTATTCCTCCTACACAGCTGTTTCCGTTTCAGTTAATGATTGTGTTTCAACCTACATATTGAATTGATGATCATTAGCACCTGTTTGGTTTAATTGTTTAATCATACACCTAACTATATGTAACAGATGTGAAATGGCTAGCTAGTTAGCGGTGGTGCGCGCTAATAGCGTTTCAATCGGTTACGTCACTCGCTTTGAGACCTTGAAGTAGTGATTCCCCTTTGCTCTGCAAGGGCCGCGGCTTTTGTGGAGCAATAGGTAACGATGCTTCGTGGGTGACTGTTGTTGATGTGGGCAGAGGGTCCCTGGTTCGCGCCCAGGTTGGGGCGAGGGGACGGACTAAAGTTAAACTGTTACATTGGTGCCGTGACCCGGATCACTGGTTGCTGCGGAAAAGGAGGAGGTCGAAAGGGGGGTGAGTGTAACGGATGTGAAATGGCTAGCTAGTTAGCGGTGGTGCGCGCTAATAGCGTTTCAATCGGTTACGTCACTCGCTTTGAGACCTTGAAGTAGTGGTTCCCCTTTGCTCTGCAAGGGCCGTGGCTTTTGTGGAGCGATAGGTAATGATGCTTCGTGGGTGACTGTTGTTGATGTGGGCAGAGGGTCCCTGGTTCGCGCCCAGGTTGGGGCGAGGGGACGGACTAAAGTTAAACTGTTACATATACGCCTACAAAATTCCTGACTTTGTGCAGGTGTACCTACAAGAATTGATGCTGCTTTGAAGGCAAAGGGTGGTCACACCAAATATGGATTTTATTTTAGATTGTTCTTCTGTTCACTCACTTTGCATTTAATTAACTTATAAATATAATCTATTAACACGTCTATTTTTTGAAAGCATTCTTACTTTACAGCATCTTTTCACACCTGCCTAAAAGTTTTGCACACTACTGTATATAAATTCATAAAGTTCAGCATTTGGATGCTACTTATTAATCACATCAGACCAACAAATATATTTTTTAAACCATTGGTTACAGTGAGAAGCCTCCTCTTGTGCGGACTGCTTGTTGAAAACCAGTCAATGTTCAGGTCCCCAAGAACGTAGACCTCTCTGTTTACATCAAATATGCTACCAAACATTTCACACATATTATTTAGATAACAAATATTCATATTTTTGTTCAGTATATTATTGAGATACTGACTGTAGCACTTGATGGGCTACAGCAACACTCCAAAAGAAAAGGTGAACCTGCAACCACAACACTTCAATAACACTTGACATAAGATAAGAACTTCTCTAAGCATTACAGGGATATGGCTCTGAATATATACAGCAACACCTCCCCCATAAGCATTTCTGTCTCTTCTATAGATGTTATATCCTTGTATTGCTACTGCCGAATCATCAAATGAATTATCTAAGTGAGTCTCAGAACTGGCTAATATATGAATGATGTCTGATGTTAGCAAGTTATTGATTTCATGAACCTTATGTCTAAGGCTACATATATCAATAAGGGCTATTTCCTCGGTAGCTTGTCAGAGATATAAATAATAAAATCAAAGCAAGAGAAAATAAAAAATACATTCAGCAGTCCATTAATCAGTTGGTGTGTGTAAGTGTGTGTGTGCTGCATTGTTGAAGCTACGAACCCATAGGCTTGGCTCTCTCATCCGTTCCAGGCTTTTGCGAGGGAAGGGGGACAATGAGCATGTCATAGCGGATGTAGCAACGTCCCCACGCGCTCTGTCAGCTTTCATCACTGGGATCAGTTCTTTCCTCTTCTGGCGCACAGCTTCAGGATAGTCCTCGTTGAAGAAGATATATGTTCCTCTCATTTTCTTGCCTCTTTCCAGAACAGCTTCCTGGTCCTTGAACCTCAGGTACTTGACCACTATCGGCATGGGCCTGTCACCTGTGCCGGTGGTGGGTTTTCCAGTTCACCTCAATCTCTTCAGTTTCTCAGATATAATTTCCCTCACTTTGTCCTCAGACTACGTCTAGGTCTCATGTGGATATTCATGCTGTTCCGCCTTGATTGTAACTCATGATAATCTGACTTCTCCGTCATTGTTATCATGGATTCACATACAGAACTGATGTCCTCTATCAATGACTCACAGAATGCTGTCATCTTGCCGTTCTCCTGTTGAAACTCATCGAGTTGATCCTGGGAGAACTGCAAACTGTTCTTCAGGTCCTGTTGTAATAACTGCTTGTAGAACTAGTTTTGTTCACTAAAAAGATCCTTCACTTGTGATAGAGAGAGACTACTGTCTTCAACGGTGCTCCCGCCGGCTTTGGTCTTTGTCATGAAATAACAAACAGAGAATTCGTAGGCGATCGAATAAACCCCCACTTTCCTCCATTCTGCTAGCAAACATGCAATCTTTGGAGAATAAAATCGATCAGTTACGCAGAAGATCAAACTGTAACATCTTATGCTTCACGGAGTCGTGGCTGAATGACGACACTATCAACATACAGCTGGCTGGTTACACGCTGCACCGGCAGGATAGAACACCGGCGTCTGGTAAGACAAGGGGCAGCGGCCTATGTATTTTTGTAAACAACAGCTGGTGCACGATATCTAAGGAGGTCTGGAGCTATTGCTTGCCTGAGGTAGAGTATCTCGTGATACGCTGTAGACCACACTACCTATCGAGAGAGTTTTCATCTGTATTCTTTGTAGCTGTTTGCATAACACCACAGTCAGAGGCTGGCACTAATACAGGATCGAAGGAGCTGCATTCCACCATAAGCAAACAAGAAAATGCTCACCCAAAGGCGACGTTCCAAGTAGCCAGGGACTTTAATGCAGGGAAACTTAAATCCATTTTATGAAATTTCTATCAGCATGTTAAATGTGCAACCAGAGGAAAAATAACTCTGGACCACCTATACTCCACACGCAGAGACACGTACAAAGCTCTCCATCGCACTCCATTTGGCAAATCTGACCATAATTCTATCCTCCTGATTCCTGCTTACAAGCAAAAATGTAAGCAGGAAGCACCAATGACTAGATCAATTAAAAAGTGATCAGAGGAAGCAGATGCTAAGCTACAGGAATGATTGGCTAGCACAGATTGGAATATGTTCCGGGATTCCTAAGATGGCATTTAGGAGTACACCACATCAGTCATTGGCTTCATCAATAAGTGTATCGATGACGTCGTCCCCACAGTGACCATACGTACATAGCCCAACCAGAAGCCATGGATTACAGGCAGCATCCACACTGAGCTAAAGGCTAGAGCTGCCGCTTTCAAGAAGCGGGACTATAACCGGAAGCTTATAAGAAATCCCGCTATGCCCTCTGACGAACCATCAAACAGGCAAAGACTCAATACAGGACTAAGATCGAATCGTACTACCCCTGCTCTGACGCTCGTTGGATGTGGCAGGGCTGTCACTACCGCACCTGCTATCTCTAACTCTGAATGACCGGCTATGAAAAGCCAACTGATATTTTCTCCTGAGGTGCTGACCTGTTGCACCCTCTACAACCACTGTGATTATTATTATTTGACCCTGCTGGTCATCTATGAACGTTTGAACATCTTGGCCATGTTCTGTTATAATCTACACCCGGCACAGCCAGAAGAGGACCGGCCACCCCTCAGAGCCTGGTTCCTCTCTAGGTTTCTTCCTAGGTTCCTGCCTTTCTAGGGAGTTTTTCCTAGCCACCATGCTTCTACATCTGCATTGCTTGCTGTTTGGGGTTTTAGGCTGAGTTTCTGTACAGCACTTTGTGACATCGGCTGATGTAAAAAGGACTTTATAAATGCATTTAATTGATTGATTTGAGTGGTATGGCAACTGCTCGAGCCTCCGGCTGCAAGGCACTACAGAGGGTAGTGCGTACGGCCCACTGGGGCCAAGCTTCCTGTCATCCAGGAAATGCATGCCCAATTTGCATGCCCAAAATGCATGCCCAATTTAAACTGCCTGCTTCTCGGGCCCAGAAGATATGATATGCATATAACTGGTAGATTTGGATAGAAAACACTCTAAAGTTTCCGAAACTTTTAAATAGTGTCTGTGAGTATAACAGAACTGATTTGGCAGGCGAAAACCTGAGAAAAATCCATTCAGGAAGTAGTTTTTTGGGGGGTTTTGTAGTTTTCTATTCAATGCCATAACAGTATCCATTGACTTAGGATTCAAACTGCAGTTTCTATGCCTTCCACTAGATGTTAGTCTTTAGAAATAGTTTCAGGCTTGTATTCTGAAAAATTAGGGAATAAGAGCATTCGGAATGACTGGACACTAAAGTGTCACAGAGCTTTTTCATGCGCTCGACAGAGAGAGAGCAATTATTTTTTACCTTTTAAATTGACGACCTTATTGTCCGGTTGAAATATTATCGATTATTTAGGCTAAAAACAACCTGATGATTGAATATAAACATCGTTTGACATGTTTCTATGAACTTTATGGATACAATTTGGATTTTCTTGTCTTCCTGTTTTGACTCCGTTTGAACATGTGGATTACTGATGAAAACGCGAACAAAACGGAGGTTTTTGTATATAAAGAAACTTTATCGAACAAAATAAACATTTATTGAGTAAATTAATGTCTGCTGAGTCAACCATATGAAGATCATCAAAGGTAAGGGATTCATTTTATCTCTATTTCTGACTCTGACTCTGTTCTACTTGGCTGGTTACTGGTATGCTTTCACCGTAAAGTATTTTTTTTTCAATCTGACACCGTGGTTGGATTCACAAGACGTTCATCTTTAAACCTATGTAAAATATGTTTTGTTTTCTGAATTTTTATAATGAGTATTTCTGTATTTGAATTTGGCGCCCAGCAGTTTCACTGGCTGTTGAAGAGGTGGGACGCTAACGTCCCACATACCCAAGAGAGGTTAAACTACTAGTACACAGCTCAGACACCCATGCATACCCCACAAGACATGACACCAGGAGCCTCTTCATAGTCCCCGAGTCCAGAACAGACTATGGGAGGTGCACAGTACTACATAGAACTGTGACTAAATCGACTTCTATTTCAAATTAGGTAACTGATGCAATTAGTAAAACTTGATAACAAAACTGTATAAAAATACACCTTATGGAACAGCGGTGAACAGACACACAGGCACACATTCATGATTAACATACTTTATACGCTGCATACACACATACACACATACACATAGATTTGGTCTTTTAGATATGTGTGTCACGTTCGTCATAGTAATCGGACCAAGGCGCAGCGTGCGTAGAGTTCCACATCTTTTAATAAACAGAAACTCACCAAACAAAACAACAAATGCACAAACGAAACGTGAAGCTACTGGTGTGCACACTGTAGACAAGATCCCACAAACACAATGGGGAAAATGGCTACCTAAATATGATCCCCAATCAGAGACAACGATAAACAGCTGTCTCTGATTGGGAAGCATACCAGGCCAACATAAACCATTAATCACCTAGACGACCCACCCTAGTCACTATCACGCCCCAACCAACATAGAGAATAAACAGCTCTCTGTGGTCAGGGCGTGACAATGTGATTGTAGAGTAGTGGCCTGAAGGCACACACTTAATGTGTGGTGAAATGTTATGTCATGTTTTTACTTGTACATAACTGCCTTAATGTTGCTGAACCGCAGGAAGAGTAGCTGCTGCTTGGAAGGAACTAACGGGGATCTATAATAAACCCCAGGAGGAGTAGCTACTGCCTTGGCAGGAACTAATGGGGATCTATAATAAACCCCAGGAAGAGTAGCTGCTGCCATGGCAGGAACTAACGGGGATCTATAATAAACCCCAGGAAGACTAGCTGCTGTCATGGCATGAACTAATGGGGATCCATAATAAACCTCAGGAAGAGTAGCTGATGCCTTGGCAGGAACTAAAGGGCAGTTGTGTAAAGTACTTAAGTAAAAAATATGTTAAAGTACTACTTAAGTCGTTTTTTATATTTTTTAGAACTTTTACTTCACTACATTCCTAATGAGAATTATATGCTTTTTACTCCATACATTTTCCCTGACTCCCAAAAGTACTTGTTACATTTTGATTGCTTAAAACTTCTCTAGGATAGGGGGCAGAGTTTTCACTTTGGGAAAAATAGCGTGCCCAATTTCAACTTCCTTCTACTCATCCCCAGAATATAAGATATGCATATTATTATTAGATTTGGATAGAAAACACCCTGAAGTTTCTAAAACTGTTTGAATCATATTTGTAAGTATAACAGAACTTATGTAGCAGGCAAAACCCAGAGGAATAACAATTTTTTTTAAATAACCAAAAAAATAACCAACATTTTTTTTTTTTAAGTCACTGTCTGTTCAATGAGGTTTCATTGAAAAGCCAGATTTCTAATCACTGTGGTCTCAGTTCCTACTGCTTCCACTGGATGTCACCAGTCTTAGGAAATAGGTTGAGGTTATTCATTTGTGCAATGAAGAAGAAGGCCATCAGGAAGTAGAGTAACGTCATGTGTACTGTTTGAGAGTTGCACAAGACAAAAAAAATTAGCGTTTGTTTGTTGATCTCCTGTATTGAAAACAGATAGACCCGTCTTCAATTTGATAGATTATTAACGTTTACAAATACCTTAAGTTGTATTACAAAAGTACTTTGAAATGTTTTGGCAAAGTTTAGAGGTAATTTTTTAGATATTTTGTAGTGACTTTGCGCAAATTGGAAGCTGTTTTTTTCTGGATCAACGGCGCCAAATAAATGGACAATTTGGATATATATGGACGGAATTAAAAAAGGACCATTTGTGATGTTTATGGGACATATTGGAGTGCCAACAAAAGATTCTCGTCAAAGGTAATGCATGTTTTATATTTTATATCTGCGTTTTGAGTAGCGCCGGCATGGTTGAAATATGCTACATTCTCTTTGTTGACATTGTGCTATCATCAGATAATAGCATCTTATGCTTTCGCCGAAAAGCCTTTTTGAAATCTGACATGTTGGCTGGATTCACAACGAGTGTAGCTTTAATTTGGTATCTTATATGTGTGATTTAATGAAAGTTTGATTTTATATAATTATTTTGAATTTGGCGCTCTACATTTCTCTACATCTACACCGTCCCGCTATCCCAGAGAGGTTAACAGGACAGTAAAATGGTCCAATTCACACACTTATCAAGAGAACATCCCTGGTCATCCCTGCTGCCTCTGATCTGGCGGACTCACTAAACACAAACACTTTATTTGTAAATGGCATCTGTGTGTTGGAGTGTGCCCCTGGCCATCCATAAATAAATAAAGAACAACATAAGGAATTTGAAATTATTAATAAACTTTTTCTTTTGATACTTAAATATATTTCATCAATTACATTTACTTTTGATACTTAAGTATACTTAAATCCAAATACTTTTAGACTTCTACTCAGGTGGTATTTTACTGGGAGACTTATTTTCTATATATAAGGGATTGGCGTCCCGTCAACGGGACAGTTGTAAATCATGCAGCGCCTTGTGTCGTTAGAGAAACAACAAATGTCGGTACATAGAAGTGTCTTATATCGGCTGAAAGCTTAAATTATTGTTAATATAACTGCACTGTCCAATTTACAGTAGCTATTACTGTGGAAAAAATCCATGCTATTGTTTGAGGAGAGCTCCTAACAAGAACTTTTTCACCACGATAGGTTTGATAAATTCACCTCTGAAGGTGAAATGTGTACTTACATTCTGAAATCTTTCTCTTATTTATCATCCAAAGGGTCCCAGAGATAACATGAAGTGTCGTTTTGTTAGATAAAATCCTTTTTCATATCCTAAAAAGGTCCATATAGCAGAAGCACGATCGATTTTGTATTTCCACTCGTTAAATTTGCAAAGAAAGGAATCTATGAATATCTTACCCGAAACGTTGTTTCAACCGGTCAAATCATGTTCGTATGCATTCCTCCGAGATCCTAGAATGTAACCAGACCTCACTCTATCATTTGGGGTTTAGTATATCCTATAGGACACCATATTTGGTCATAGAGCGACGACTTCATGGCATGCCGATGACGCGGCAGATCTTCATTTGATCAACTGTATCTTTGTCAAATAAGCACCAATCGGGGTCAAACAAACCCTGTGTCTGTTGCAAAATGTAGGTGCTAACCTTTTGCAACAGCATGCCTTTTCCTTTTGGACAAAAAATATAAGAAAATTCAGTTATGAAAACTGGTGTTGAACTTATAATATGGAAACTAATACTGGAAAAGCTAAATCAAAGTCCAAGTATACAGATTTGACAATATTCTTGTTGAAAAAATGTAATATGAATGCAAAGGTCTCCTTCACGATTTTCCCAAATGTACCTGGGTGACTTCACACTACTTGTCATGGAGAACGCTCATACTTCAAGTTATCCGTCTGAAACTTTGCACATACACTGCTGCCATCTTGTGGACACCATCGGAATTACAACCAGAGTGATGGCTAGAACTGGGACCGGTTTGTTTTTTCTTTGCATTTTCTTCATCCAGATCTATTGTGTAATATTCTCCTACATTCATTTCACATTTACACAAACTTCAACGTGTTTCCTTTCAAATGGTTCCAAGAATATGCATATCCTCGCTTCAGGGCCTGAGCTACAGGCAGTTCGATTTGGTATGTCATTTATTAAGTGTTTTTTTTACTTTTACTCAAGCATGACAATTCAGTACTTTTTCCACCACTGCTGAAGGGGATCCATAATAAACCCAAGGAAGAGTTGTTGCTGCCTTGGCACGAACTAATGGGGTTCCATAATAATCCACAGGAAGTGTTTTGTAAGTGTTTGCAAACAATAACAATACAGATTCACTCTAACCACACACCAAATGGTCATATTCAATCCAAACTGAATTCCAGCAGTTTGCGGGGCAAGGTAAAACAACATTCCTTCCACATTGTGTGGAGTCATGTTTGATTCAACTTTGAGATGAGTTTTATTATGTATTCCATCTCATTTACTATAATTTGATCAAAATGTGTAAGAACAGTTTTGTTCTTTTCTTCCATGTCATAGTCCTGAACATTTCAATGCCAAAACGTTGGACATGCATTGAATCATATAATTAAATGTTAAACCGTTCTTAACTGATTTAGGGTTGATACCTTAGATGTGGCTCAAGAAGGGTGACCTATTCTAGAGCATGTCTGCATTCCAAATGGCATCCATAAGGCTCTGGTCAAAAGTAGTGCTCTAGCAAGGGAATAGGGTGCACTAGAAAGGGAATAGGGTGCACTAGAAAGGGAAAAGGGTGCCATTTGGGCCATATCCCATTTTAACTTGACTCACCGACCGTTGTGTGGAGTTGGCACTTTCTGTAACTGCACTCACTGCATGTATTTATGATACGGAGTCGAGAGCCAGGTTGGAACAGAAGTGGGCATTGGTGGCCTTGAATTCTATATACAAATGAGCTCATGCTACTGGGAGGGCTGCACCAAAAATAAACTGTGGTTGCAAGGGACGAGGGGAGGAGTGGGGGTGCTGTTCTCGCAACACCCAGGTTAAAGACATGCGACTCAGCACATTACCTGTGCTGCACTGCCAAGAAACAAAATACACATACAAATCACACTATATTTAAAGCAATTTTAAAATAATGCAAGAAACTACAGAGAACTCAAAAACAGATGCAAAAAAGTTAAGGGGGGGGTTAGGTACATTCATTACACAGTGATGAACAGCTGGCAAACACTTAACATGGCTTCTGCATCACTGTAAGTAAGTGTGTAATGACAAATCGACAAAATGGCACCGACAAAGAGGGCTGCCTCGCTTCTAGTCCTTAGGAAACTTTGCAGTTTTCCGTTTTTGTAATGTATTATTTCTTACATTGTTGGCCCAGAAAATCTTAAGTTTTATTACATATAGCCAGGAAGATCTATTGGACATCAGAGCGGCGTCAACTTACCAGCACAATGACCAGGAATACGACTTTCCCAAAGCGGATCCTTTTTCCGCACCACCAAAGGTATTTGAACTGATTCCAGAGGCCGACCCAAAACAAAGCGTATATTATTCAGAGTATATTACGTGCTAATGTCTAGTCCCTAGATAACAAAGTTTACGAAATCAGGGCTAGGGTTGCTTTCCAGAGAGACATCCGGTATTGTAACATACTCTGTTTCATGGAAACATCGCTCTCTCGGGATATGCTGTCAGAGTCGGTACAGCCACCTGGATTCTCAGTGCATCACGCCTACAGGAATAATCATCTCTCCGGGAAGAAAAAGGGCGGGGGTGTATGTTTCACGATTAACGATTCATGGTGTAATTGTAACAACATACAGGAACTCCTGTAGTCCTTTTGTTCACCTGACCTAGAATTCTTCAATGCTGGTCTGACCAATCGAAAACCACGCTTCAAGATTGTTTTGATCACGTGGACTGGGATGTTCCGGGTAGCCTCAGAGAATAATATCGACGTATACTCTTATTCGGTGAGTGAGTTTATAAGGAAGTGTATAGGAGATGTTGCACATAATGTGACTATTAAAACCTACCCTAACCAGAAACCGTGACTAGATGGCAGCATTCGCGCAAAACCGAAAGTGCGTACCACCGCATTTAACATTGTCAAGGTGACTGGGAATATGGCAAAATACAAACAGAGTAGTCATTCGCTCCGCAAGGCAATCAAATAAATGTCAGTACAGAGACAAAGTGGAGTCGCAATTCAACGGCTCAGACACTAGACATATGTGGCAGGGTTTACAGACAGTCACGGACTAAAAGAGGAAAACCAGCCACGGACACGACGTCTTGCTTACAAACAAACTAAACACCTTCTTTGCCCCCTTTGAGGATAATACAGTGCCACTGATGCGGCCCACTACCAAGGACTGTGGGGTCTCCTTCTCTGTGGCCGACATGAGTAAGACATTTAAACGTGTTTAAACCCTCGCCATGCTGCCGGCCCAGACGGCATCCCTAGACGAGTCCTCAGAGCATGCGCAGACCAGCTGGATGGTACATATTCAATCTCTCCTTATCCCAGTCTCTCCTTGTCCCCACATGCTTCAAGATGGCCACCATTGTTCCTGTACCCAAGAATGCAAAGGTAACTGAGGTAAATGACTCTGGTCCCGTAGCACTCACTTCTGTCATCATGAAGTGCTTTGAGAGACTAGTCAAGGATCATGTCACCTCCACCTTACCTGTCACCCTAGACCCACTTCAAATAGCTTACTGCTCCAATAGGTCCACAGAGGATGCAATCGCCATCACACTGCACACTGCCCTATCCCATCTGGTCAAGAGGAATGCCTATGTAAGAATGCTGTTCATTGACTATAACTCAGCATTCAACACCATATTACCTTCCAAGCTCATCATTAAGCTTGAGTCCCTGGGTCTCAACCCCGCCCTGTGCAATTCAGTCCTGTACTTCATGACGGGCTGCACCCAGGTGGTGAAGGTAGGAAACAACATCTCCATTTCGCTGCTCCTCAACACTGGGGCCCCACAAGGGTACATGCTCAGCCCCCTCCTGTACTCCCTGCTGACCCATGACTGCGTGGCCACGCACGCCTCCAACTCAATCATCAAGTTTGCAGACAACACAACAGTGGTAGATTACCAACAACGACGAGACTGCCTACAGGGAGGAGGTGAGTGCTCTCAGAGTGTGGTGACAGAAAAATAACCACACACAACGTCAACAAAACAAAGTTGATGATCATGGACTTCATGAAACAGCAGAGGGAGCACCCCCCTATCCACATCGACGGGACAGCAGTGGAGAAGGTGGAAAGTTTTAAGTTCCTCTACGTACGTATCACTGACAAACTGAAATGGTCCACCCACACAGACAGTGTGGTGAAGAAGACGCAACTTTGCCTCTTCAACTGCAGGAGGCTGAAGAAATGTGGCTTGTCACCTAAAACCCTCACAAACATTTACAGATGCAAGATTGAGAGCATCCTGTCGGGCTGTATCACCGCCTGGTACGGCAACTGCACCGCCCACAAACGCAGGGCTCTCCAGAGGGTGGTGTGGTCTACACAACGCATCACCGGGGGCAAACTACCTGCCCTACAGGACACCTACAGCACCCAATGTCACAGGAATGGCAAAAAGATCAGCAAGCACAACTACCACCCAAGCCACTGCCTGTTCACCCCGCTACCATCCAGAAGGCAAGGTCAGTACAGGTGCGTCAAAGCTGGGACCAAGAGACTGAAAAACAGACTCAAGTCCATCACTAGCACATAGAAATCATTGGCCACTTTAATAAATGGAACACTAGTCACTTTAATAATGCCACTTTAATAATGTTTACATATTTTGCATTACTCATCTCATATGAATTTACTGTATTCTATACTATCTATTGCATTTTAGCCCGTGTCACTCTGACATTGCTCATCCATATATGTATATGTATATATTCTTATGCCATTCCTTTACTTAGATTTGTGTGTATTAGGTATTTGTTCTGGAATGTTAGATATTACTTGTTAGATATTACTGCGCTGTCGGAACTAGAAGCACAAGCATTTCGCTACACTCGCAATCACTCGCAATAACTGTTAACCATGTGTATGTGACCAATAAAATTCGATTAGATTTGATTTGATTTGTAGTAGACTCCGTCAGAACCGGGGGGCAGGTATCCTCGAGGTTAGAGTGCTGGGCCAGTATCTGAAATATCTGTCGATGTATCCTTGAGCAATTCACTTGACCCTATTTGCTCCAGGGGTGCTAGATAACGGCAACCCTGGCTGTTACCCCATTCCCTGTGGGTGTGTCAACAGGAGTTGGGATATGCACGAGACAACATTAGCGTAATAGGACAAATACAAGCACCCTCGTAATGATCATTTGTTCAGAGCATATGGATAGAGTCTGATGCTTTGTCACATGCACCAATCTGACTTTCCTAGTTAAATAATGGTTAAATAATGTTTAAATAAAAATATAAAACTTTGGCTGTGGCCTCCACGGACTAGCCAAGATTGTCAAACAGTGTTCTGAAAATGTAATAATTACAGTATTTCAGAACCTTGGCTTGTCCATGGAGACCAGAGCCTCATTGTCATGTGTGAAATAATGTCAATACTAAAGTGGTTCACAACTCAACAGAAGCTATTTACTTCAGAGAGAAATCGCCCGGTAGAGCCTCTATACACGGGCACTGCATCAGTGAGTATGCACTTCAGTAGTTAATACATTCAGTGAACTCCATATATATTAGGACAGTGACACGTGTTGTTGTTTTGGCTCTGTACTCTAGCACTTTGGATTTGACATAATACAATGATTATGAGGTTTAACTGCAAACTGTCAACTTTAATTTGAGGGTATTTTCACCGTCGGGGTATGGACTAGGGTTCGAAAGCATTCCACAGGGATGCTGGCCCATGTGGACCAGTCTTGATACACACAGGAAACTGTTGAGTGTGAAAAACCCAGCAGCGTTGCAGTTCTTGACACAAACTGGTGTGCCTGGCACCTACTACCATACCCCGTTCAAAAGCATTTAAATATTTTGTCTTGCCCATTCACCCTCTGAATGGCACACATACACAATCCATGTCTCAATTGTCTCAAGGTTTAAAATATCCTTCTTTAACCTGTCTCCTCCTCTTCATCTACTCTGATTGAAGTGAATTTAACAAGTGACATCCATAAGACATTATAGCTTTCACCTGGATTCACCTGGTCAGTCCATGACATGCTAAGACATGCTAACCTCTCACAATTACTCTTATTTTCTCTTCATTCAAAGCCTCAATCATGGATACTCTAGCTGACTGTTGTGGCTGCTTTGCGTGATGTATTGTTGTCTCTACCTTCTTGCCCTTTGTGCTGTTGTCTGTACACAACAATGTTTGTACCCTGTTTTGTGCTGCTACCATGTTGTGCTGCTGCCATGTTGTGTTGCTACCATATTGTTGTCATGTTGTGTTGCTACCATGCTGTGTTGTCATGTGATACTGCCATGCTATGTTGTCATCTTAGGTCTCTCTTTATGTAGTTTTGTGTTGCCTCTCTTGTTGTGATTTGTGTTTTGTCCTATATTTATATATATATATATATTTTTTTTAATCCCAGCCTCCAACCCCGGAGGAGGCCTTTTGCCTTTTGGTAGGCCATCATTATAAATAAGAAATTGTTTTTAACTTGCTTGCTTAGTTAAATAAAGGTTAAATAAATGGGGGTATGATATTTTATATTCTATTCTTATTTACCAAAATGACACAATACACAATACATCTATTGAGCACCAAATAAAACAAACAGCAAATGCATCCAACAAGTTTGTTGCGTCACACGCTAGATGAAATCATTGCATGATAGAAGTATTGGACCAAATACTACTTTAGTGAATTTCTCCCAACACTTTTAGTCCCTTAAAATGTGGGGACTATGTAAAAAAGTGGTGTAGTTTCTAAACGTTTCACCCAATATGAATGAAAATACCTTTTAATTAAACCTTAGTCTGCACTTTAACTTCATAGTCATTGTATCATACAGAGCCAAAACAACACAAACAAATGTTCCTGTCAAAAACGTTTGGAGCTCTCTCCAAACCAACTACCTTAGGAGTGAAGTGCAGGAGCCTACAGTATCTCCTGATTCTGTAACGTGAAGCAGCTTGATGTAGAAGTATTCCTCCTGGACAGGACGCTAGTCCATCGCAAGGCCTTACCCACTGGGATGTACTGTGTGTATGTCCTGGGTTAGAGCCAATTCAATTCAATCTTCTCTACACTTCGGCGTGAACATAATCGCTCAGAGGAAATATAATCACACTTCCAAATCCCCCCCAACCCTTTCCCTATACAACCTACCCCCAGATGTCTGGAGCTTTCTGGTAATGAATTCAAACACTTCCAGACTCACCGTAAATAATACTTTAGGTGGGCGGAGATACAGTACGTTAGTGCACATCTAATCTAAGGGCCTTTTTACCTTTTTGGCCAGAGGGTAAGTTGTTAGAACTAAGCAGACCAATAAACAGCTTGATGTCCCTACCACTACAGTAAATAAACAGCTGTAGGTCACTACCACTACGGTAAATAAACAGCTGTAGATCACTACCACTACGGTAAATAAACAGTTGTAGATCACTACCACTACAGTAAATAAACAGCTGTAGATCACTACCACTACGGTAAATAAACAGCTGTAGGTCACTACCACTACGGTAAATAAACAGCTGTAGGTCACTACCACTACGGTAAATAAACAGTTGTAGATCACTACCACTACGGTAAATAAACAGCTGTAGATCACTACCACTACGGTAAATAAACAGCTGTAGGTCACTACCACTACGGTAAATAAACAGCTGTAGGTCACTACCACTACGGTAAATAAACAGTTGTAGATCACTACCACTACGGTAAATAAACAGCTGTAGATCACTACCACTACGGTAAATAAACAGCTGTAGGTCACTACCACTACGGTAAATAAACAGCTGTAGATCACTACCACTACGGTAAATAAACAGCTGTAGATCACTACCACTACGGTAAATAAACAGCTGTAGATCACTACCACTACGGTAAATAAACAGCTTGATGTCCCTACCACTACGGTAAATAAACAGCTTGATGTCCCTACCACTACGGTAAATAAACAGCTTGATGTCCCTACCACTACGGTAAATAAACAGCTGTAGATCACTACCACTACGGTAAATAAACAGTTGTAGATCACTACCACTACGGTAAATAAACAGCTGTAGATCACTACCACTACGGTAAATAAACAGCTGTAGGTCACTACCACTACGGTAAATAAACAGCTGTAGGTCACTACCACTACGGTAAATAAACAGCTGTAGATCACTACCACTACGGTAAATAAACAGCTGTAGGTCACTACCACTACGGTAAATAAACAGTTGTAGATCACTACCACTACGGTAAATAAACAGCTGTAGGTCACTACCACTACGGTAAATAAACAGCTGTAGATCACTACCACTATGGTAAATAAACAGCTGTAGGTCACTACCACTACGGTAAATAAACAGCTGTAGATCACTACCACTACGGTAAATAAACAGCTGTAGATCACTACCACTACGGTAAATAAACAGCTGTAGATCACTACCACTACGGTAAATAAACAGCTGTAGATCACTACCACTACGGTAAATAAACAGCTGTAGATCACTACCACTACGGTAAATAAACAGCTTGATGTCCCTACCACTACGGTAAATAAACAGCTTGATGTCCCTACCACTACGGTAAATAAACAGCTGTAGATCACTACCACTACGGTAAATAAACAGTTGTAGATCACTACCACTACGGTAAATAAACAGCTGTAGATCACTACCACTACGGTAAATAAACAGCTGTAGGTCACTACCACTACGGTAAATAAACAGCTGTAGGTCACTACCACTACGGTAAATAAACAGCTGTAGATCACTACCACTACGGTAAATAAACAGCTGTAGGTCACTACCACTACGGTAAATAAACAGTTGTAGATCACTACCACTACGGTAAATAAACAGCTGTAGGTCACTACCACTACGGTAAATAAACAGCTGTAGATCACTACCACTACGGTAAATAAACAGCTGTAGGTCACTACCACTACGGTAAATAAACAGCTGTAGATCACTACCACTACGTTAAATAAACAGCTGTAGATCACTACCACTACGGTAAATAAACAGCTGTAGATCACTACCACTACGGTAAATAAACAGCTGTAGATCACTACCACTACGGTAAATAAACAGCTTGATGTCCCTACCACTACGGTAAATAAACAGCTGTAGATCACTACCACTACGGTAAATAAACAGCTTGATGTCCCTACCACTACGGTAAATAAACAGCTTGATGTCCCTACCACTACGGTAAATAAACAGCTGTAGATCACTACCACTACGGTAAATAAACAGCTGTAGATCACTACCACTACGGTAAATAAACAGCTGTAGATCACTACCACTACGGTAAATAAACAGCTTGATGTCCCTACCACTACGGTAAATAAACAGCTTGATGTCCCTACCACTACGGTAAATAAACAGCTTGATGTCCCTACCACTACGGTAAATAAACAGCTTGATGTCCCTACCACTACGGTAAATAAACAGCTGTAGATCACTACCACTACGGTAAATAAACAGCTTGATGTCCCTACCACTACGGTAAATAAACAGCTGTAGGTCACTACCACTACGATAAATAAACAGCTGTAGGTCACTACCACTACGGTAAATAAACAGCTCTAGATCACTACCACTACGGTAAATAAACAGCTTGATGTCCCTACCACTACGGTAAATAAACAGCTTGATGTCCCTACCACTACGGTAAAAAAAACAGCTGTAGATCACTACCACTACGGTAAATAAACAGCTTGATGTCCCTACCACTACGGTAAATAAACAGCTTGATGTCCCTACCACTACGGTAAATAAACAGCTGTAGATCACTACCACTACGGTAAATAAACAGCTGTAGATCACTACCACTACGGTAAATAAACAGCTGTAGATCACTACCACTACAGTAAATAAACAGCTTGATGTCCCTACCACTACGGTAAATAAACAGCTTGATGTCCCTACCACTACGGTAAATAAACAGCTTGATTTCCCTACCACTACGGTAAATAAACAGCTTGATGTCCCTACCACTACGGTAAATAAACAGCTGTAGATCACTACCACTACGGTAAATAAACAGCTTGATGTCCCTACCACTACGGTAAATAAACAGCTTGATGACCCTACCACTACGGTAAATAAACAGCTGTAGATCACTACCACTACGGTAAATAAACAGCTGTAGATCACTACCACTACGGTAAATAAACAGCTGTAGATCACTACCACTACGGTAAATAAACAGCTTGATGTCCCTACCACTACGGTAAATAAACAGCTTGATGTCCCTACCACTACGGTAAATAAACAGCTTGATTTCCCTACCACTACGGTAAATAAACAGCTTGATGTCCCTACCACTACGGTAAATAAACAGCTGTAGATCACTACCACTACGGTAAATAAACAGCTTGATGTCCCTACCACTACGGTAAATAAACAGCTGTAGGTCACTACCACTACGATAAATAAACAGCTGTAGGTCACTACCACTACGGTAAATAAACAGCTCTAGATCACTACCACTACGGTAAATAAACAGCTTGATGTCCCTACCACTACGGTAAATAAACAGCTTGATGTCCCTACCACTACGGTAAATAAACAGCTGTAGATCACTACCACTACGGTAAATAAACAGCTTGATGTCCCTACCACTACGGTAAATAAACAGCTTGATGTCCCTACCACTACGGTAAATAAACAGCTGTAGATCACTACCACTACGGTAAATAAACAGCTGTAGATCACTACCACTACGGTAAATAAACAGCTGTAGATCACTACCACTACGGTAAATAAACAGCTTGATTTCCCTACCACTACGGTAAATAAAAAGCTTGATGTCCCTACCACTACGGTAAATAAACAGCTGTTGATCACTACCACTACGGTAAATAAACAGCTTGATGTCCCTACCACTACGGTAAATAAACAGCTGTAGATCACTACCACTACGGTAAATAAACAGCTGTAGATCACTACCACTACGGTAAATAAACAGCTGTAGGTCACTACCACTACGGTAAATAAACAGCTGTAGGTCACTACCACTACGGTAAATAAACAGCTGTAGGTCACTACCACTACGGTAAATAAACAGCTGTAGGTCACTACCACTACGGTAAATAAACAGCTGTAGATCACTACCACTACGGTAAATAAACAGCTGTAGATCACTATCACTACCACTACGGTAAATAAACAGCTTGATGTCCCTACCACTACGGTAAATAAACAGCTTGATGTCCCTACCACTACGGTAAATAAACAGCTGTAGATCACTACCACTACGGTAAATAAACAGCTGTAGATCACTACCACTACGGTAAATAAACAAATGTAGATCACTACCACTACGGTAAATAAACAGCTGTAGATCACTACCACTACGGTAAATAAACAGCTGTAGATCACTACCACTATGGTAAATAAACAGCTTGATGTCCCTACCACTACGGTAAATAAACAGCTTGATGTCCCTACCACTACGGTAAATAAACAGCTTGATGTCCCTACCACTACGGTAAATAAACAGCTGTAGATCACTACCACTACGGTAAATAAACAGCTGTAGGTCACTACCACTACGGTAAATAAACAGTTGTAGATCACTACCACTACGGTAAATAAACAGCTGTAGGTCACTACCACTACGATAAATAAACAGCTGTAGATCACTACCACTACGGTAAATAAACAGCTGTAGGTCACTACCACTACGGTAAATAAACAGCTGTAGATCACTACCACTACGGTAAATAAACAGCTGTAGATCACTACCACTACGGTAAATAAACAGCTTGATGTCCCTACCACTACGGTAAATAAACAGCTTGATGTCCCTACCACTACGGTAAATAAACAGCTTGATGTCCCTACCACTACGGTAAATAAACAGCTTGATGTCCCTACCACTACGGTAAATAAACAGCTGTAGATCAAATCAAATCAAATCAAATCAAATCAAATCAAATTTTATTAGTCACATACACATGGTTAGCAGATGTTAATGCGAGTGTAGCGAAATGCTTGTGCTTCTAGTTCCGACAATGCAGTAATAACCAACAAGTAATCTAACCTAACAATTCCACAACTACTACCTTACACACACACACAAGTGTAAAGGGATAAAGAATATGTACATAAAGATATATGAATGAGTGGTGGTACAGAACGGCATGGCAGATGCAGTAGATGGTATAGAGTACGGTATATACATATGAGATGAGTACTGTAGGGTATGTAAACATAAAGTGGCATAGTTTAAAGTGGCTAGTGGTACATGTATTACATAAAGATGGCAAGATGCAGTAGATGATATAGAGTACAGTATATACATATGAGATGGGTAATGTAGGGTATGTAAACATTATATTAAGTGGCATTGTTTAAAGTGGCTAGTGGTACATTTTTACATAATTTCCATCAATTCCCATTTTTAAAGTGGCTGGAGTTGAGTCAGTATGTTGGCAGCGGCCGCTAAATGTTAGTGGTGGCTGTTTAACAGTCTGATGGCCTTGAGATAGAAGCTGTTTTTCAGTCTCTCGGTCCCTGCTTTGATGCACCTGTACTGACCTCGCCTTCTGGATGATAGCGGGGTGAACAGGCAGTGGCTTGGGTGGTTGTTGTCCTTGATGATCTTTATGGCCTTCCTGTGACATCGGGTGGTGTAGGTGTCCTGGAGGGCAGGTAGTTTGCCCCTGGTGATGCGTTCTGCAGACCTCACTACCCTCTGGAGAGCCTTACGGTTGTGGGCGGAGCAGTTGCCGTACCAGGCGGTGATACAGCCCGACAGGATGCTCTCGATTGTGCATCTGTAGAAGTTTGTGAGTGCTTTTGGTGACAAGCCGAATTTCTTCAGCCTCCTGAGGTTGAAGAGGCGCTGCTGCGCCTTCTTCACAACGCTGTCTGTGTGGGTGGACCAATTCAGTTTGTCCGTGATGTGTACACCGAGGAACTTAAAACTTTCCACCTTCTCCACTACTGACCCGTCGATGTGGATAGGGGGGTGCTCCCTCTGCTGTTTCCTGAAGTCCACAATCATCTCCTTTGTTTTGTTGACGTTGAGTGTAAGGTTATTTTCCTGACACCACACTCCGAGGGCCCTCACCTCCTCCCTGTAGGCCGTCTCGTCGTTGTTGGTAATCAAGCCTACCACTGTAGTGTCATCCGCAAACTTGATGATTGAGTTGGAGGCGTGCATGGCCACGCAGTCGTGGGTGAACAGGGAGTACAGGAGAGGGCTCAGAACGCACCCTTGTGGGGCCCCAGTGTTGAGGATCAGCGGGGTGGAGATGTTGTTACCTACCCTCACCACCTGGGGGCGGCCCGTCAGGAAGTCCAGGACCCAGTTGCACAGGGCGGGGTCGAGACCCAGGGTCTCGAGCTTGATGACGAGTTTGGAGGGTACTATGGTGTTAAATGCTGAGCTGTAATCGATGAACAGCATTCTCACATGGGTATTCCTCTTGTCCAGATGGGTTAGGGCAGTGTGCAGTGTGGTTGCGATTGCGTCGTCTGTGGACCTATTGGGTCGGTAAGCAAATTGGAGTGGGTCTAGGGTGTCCGGTAGGGTGGAGGTGATATGGTCCTTGACTAGTCTCTCAAAGCACTTCATGATGACGGAAGTGAGTGCTACGGGGCGGTAGTCGTTTAGCTCAGTTACCTTAGCTTTCTTGGGAACAGGAACAATGGTGGCCCTCTTGAAGCATGTGGGAACAGCAGACTGGGATAAGGATTGATTGAATATGTCCGTAAACACACCAGCCAGCTGGTCTGCGCATGCTCTGAGGACGCGGCTGGGAATGCCGTCTGGGCCTGCAGCCTTGCGAGGGTTAACACGTTTAAATGTTTTACTCACCTCGGCTGCAGTGAAGGAGAGCCCGCAGGTTTTGGTAGGGGGCCGTGTCAGTGGCACTGTATTGTCCTCAAAGCGGGCAAAAAAGTTGTTTAGCCTGTCTGGGAGCAAGACATCCTGGTCCGCGACGGGGCTGGTTTTCTTTTTGTAATCCGTGATTGACTGTAGACCCTGCCACATACCTCTTGTGTCTGAGCTGTTGAATTGCGACTCGATTTTGTCTCTGTACTGGGACTTAGCCTGTTTGATTGCCTTGCGGAGAGAATAGCTACACTGTTTGTATTCGGTCATGCTTCCGGTCACCTTGCCCTGGTTAAAAGCAGTGGTTCGCGCTTTCAGTTTCACGCGAATGCTGCCGTCAATCCACGGTTTCTGGTTTGGGAATGTTTTTATCGTTGCTGTGGGTACGACATCGTCAATGCACTTCCTAATGAACTCGCTCACCGAATCAGCATATTCGTCAATATTGTTGTTGGACGCGATGCGGAACATATTCCAATCCGCGTGATCGAAGCAGTCTTGAAGCGTGGATTCAGATTGGTCGGACCAGCGTTGAACAGACCTGAGCGCGGGAGCTTGTTGTTTGAGTTTCTGTTTGTAGGCTGGAATCAACAAAATGGAGTCGTGGTCAGCTTTTCCGAAAGGGGGGCGGGGGAGGGCCTTATATGCGTCGCGGAAATTAGTATAACAATGATCTAGGGTTTTTCCAGCCCTGGTAGCACAATCGATATGCTGATAGAATTTAGGGAGTTTTGTTTTTAGATTAGCCTTGTTAAAATCCCCAGCTACGATGAATGCAGCCTCAGGGTGTGTGGTTTCCAGTTTACAAAGAGTCAGATAAAGTTCGTTCAGGGCCATCGATGTGTCTGCTTGGGGGGGAATATATACGGCTGTGATTATGATTGAAGAGAATTCCCTTGGTAGATAATGCGGTCGACATTTGATTGTGAGGAGTTCTAGATCAGGTGAACAGAATGACTTGAGTTCCTGTGTGTTGTTATGATGATCACACCACTTCTCGTTAATCATAAGGCATACCCCCCCGCCCCTCTTCTTACCGGAAAGATGTTTGTTTCTGTCGGCGCGATGCATGAAGAAACCAGCTGGCTGCACCGACTCCGTTAGCGTCCCTTGAGTTAGCCATGTTTCCGTGAAGCAGAGCACGTTGCAATCCCTGATGTCTCTCTGGAATGCTACCCGTGCTCGGATTTCATCAACCTTATTGTCAAGAGACTGGACATTGGCGAGTAGTATGCTAGGGAGTGGAGCGCGATGTGCCCGTCTCCGAAGCCTGACCACGAGACCGCCTCGTTTGCCCCTTTTTCGGCGTCGCACAGGGTCGCCGGCTGGGATCAGATCCATTGTATTGGGTGGAAGGCAAAACGCTGGATCCGTTTCGGGAAAGTCATATTCCTGGTAGGAACGATGATGAGTTGACGTTAATCGTATATTCAGTAGTTCCTCCCGACTGTATGTAATGAAACCTAAGATTACCTGGGGTACCGATGTAAGAAATAACACATAAAAAAACAAAAAACTGCATATTTTCCAAGGAACGCGAAGCGAGGCGGCCATCTCTTTTCGGCGCCGGAAGGATCACTACCACTACGGTAAATAAACAGCTGTAGGTCACTACCACTACGGTAAATAAACAGCTGTAGGTCACTACCACTACGGTAAATAAACAGCTGTAGGTCACTACCACTACGGTAAATAAACAGCTGTAGATCACTACCACTACGGTAAATAAACAGCTGTAGATCACTACCACTACGGTAAATAAACAGCTTGATGTCCCTACCACTACGGTAAATAAACAGCTTGTTGTCCCTACCACTACGGTAAATAAACAGCTGTAGGTCACTACCACTACGGTAAATAAACAGCTGTAGGTCACTACCACTACGGTAAATAAACAGCTGTAGATCACTACCACTACGGTAAAATAAACAGCTGTAGATCACTACCACTACGGTAAATAAACAGCTTGATGTCCCTACCACTACGGTAAATAAACAGCTGTAGATCACTACCACTACGGTAAATAAACAGCTGTAGATCACTACCACTACGGTAAATAAACAGCTTGATGTCCCTACCACTACGGTAAATAAACAGCTTGATGTCCCTACCACTACGGTAAATAAACAGCTGTAGATCACTACCACTACGGTAAATAAACAGCTGTAGGTCACTACCACTACGGTAAATAAACAGCTGTAGATCACTACCACTACGGTAAATAAACAGCTGTAGATCACTACCACTACGGTAAATAAACAGCTTGATGTCCCTACCACTACGGTAAATAAACAGCTGTAGATCACTACCACTACGGTAAATAAACAGCTGTAGGTCACTACCACTACGGTAAATAAACAGCTGTAGATCACTACCACTACTGTAAATAAACAGCTGTAGATCACTACCACTACGGTAAATAAACAGCTTGATGTCCCTACCACTACGGTAAATAAACAGCTTGTTGTCCCTACCACTACGGTAAATAAACAGCTGTAGGTCACTACCACTACGGTAAATAAACAGCTGTAGGTCACTACCACTACGGTAAATAAACAGCTGTAGATCACTACCACTACGGTAAAATAAACAGCTGTAGATCACTACCACTACGGTAAATAAACAGCTTGATGTCCCTACCACTACGGTAAATAAACAGCTGTAGATCACTACCACTACGGTAAATAAACAGCTGTAGATCACTACCACTACGGTAAATAAACAGCTTGATGTCCCTACCACTACGGTAAATAAACAGCTTGATGTCCCTACCACTACGGTAAATAAACAGCTGTAGATCACTACCACTACGGTAAATAAACAGCTGTAGGTCACTACCACTACGGTAAATAAACAGCTGTAGATCACTACCACTAAGGTAAATAAACAGCTGTAGATCACTACCACTACGGTAAATAAACAGCTTGATGTCCCTACCACTACGGTAAATAAACAGCTGTAGATCACTACCACTACGGTAAATAAACAAATGTAGATCACTACCACTACGGTAAATAAACAGCTGTAGATCACTACCACTACGGTAAATAAACAGCTGTAGATCACTACCACTACGGTAAATAAACAGCTTGATGTCCCTACCACTACGGTAAATAAACAGCTTGATGTCCCTACCACTACGGTAAATAAACAGCTGTAGATCACTACCACTACGGTAAATAAACAGCTGTAGGTCACTACCACTACGGTAAATAAACAGTTGTAGATCACTACCACTACGGTAAATAAACAGCTGTAGGTCACTACCACTACGATAAATAAACAGCTGTAGATCACTACCACTACGGTAAATAAACAGCTGTAGGTCACTACCACTACGGTAAATAAACAGCTGTAGATCACTACCACTACGGTAAATAAACAGCTGTAGATCACTACCACTACGGTAAATAAACAGCTTGATGTCCCTACCACTACGGTAAATAAACAGCTTGATGTCCCTACCACTACGGTAAATAAACAGCTTGATGTCCCTACCACTACAGTAAATAAACAGCTTGATGTCCCTACCACTACGGTAAATAAACAGCTGTAGATCACTACCACTACGGTAAATAAACAGCTGTAGGTCACTACCACTACGGTAAATAAACAGCTGTAGGTCACTACCACTACGGTAAATAAACAGCTGTAGATCACTACCACTACGGTAAATAAACAGCTGTAGATCACTACCACTACGGTAAATAAACAGCTTGATGTCCCTACCACTACGGTAAATAAACAGCTTGATGTCCCTACTACTACGGTAAATAAACAGCTTGTTGTCCCTACCACTACGGTAAATAAACAGCTGTAGGTCACTACCACTACGGTAAATAAACAGCTGTAGGTCACTACCACTACGGTAAATAAACAGCTGTAGATCACTACCACTACGGTAAATAAACAGCTTGATGTCCCTACCACTACGGTAAATAAACAGCTTGATGTCCCTACCACTACGGTAAATAAACAGCTTGATGTCCCTACCACTACGGTAAATAAACAGCTGTAGGTCACTACCACTACGGTAAATAAACAGCTGTAGATCACTACCACTACGGTAAATAAACAGCTGTAGGTCACTACCACTACGGTAAATAAACAGCTGTAGGTCACTACCACTACGGTAAATAAACAGCTGTAGATCACTACCACTACGGTAAATAAACAGCTGTAGGACACTACCACTACGGTAAATAAACAGCTGTAGATCACTACCACTACGGTAAATAAACAGCTGTAGATCACTACCACTACGGTAAATAAACAGCTGTAGATCACTACCACTACGGTAAATAAACAGCTTGATGTCCCTACCACTACGGTAAATAAACAGCTTGATGTCCCTACCACTACGGTAAATAAACAGCTGTAGATCACTACCACTACGGTAAATAAACAGCTTGATATCCCTACCACTACGGTAAATAAACAGCTGTAGATCACTACCACTACGGTAAATAAACAAATGTAGATCACTACGGTAAATAAACAGCTGTAGATCACTACCACTACGGTAAATAAACAGCTGTAGATCACTACCACTACGGTAAATAAACAGCTTGATGTCCCTACCACTACGGTAAATAAACAGCTTGATGTCCCTACCACTACGGTAAATAAACAGCTTGATGTCCCTACCACTACGGTAAATAAACAGCTGTAGATCACTACCACTACGGTAAATAAACAGCTGTAGGTCACTACCACTACGGTAAATAAACAGTTGTAGATCACTACCACTACGGTAAATAAACAGCTGTAGGTCACTACCACTACGATAAATAAACAGCTGTAGATCACTACCACTACGGTAAATAAACAGCTGTAGGTCACTACCACTACGGTAAATAAACAGCTGTAGATCACTACCACTACGGTAAATAAACAGCTGTAGATCACTACCACTACGGTAAATAAACAGCTTGATGTCCCTACCACTACGGTAAATAAACAGCTTGATGTCCCTACCACTACGGTAAATAAACAGCTTGATGTCCCTACCACTACGGTAAATAAACAGCTTGATGTCCCTACCACTACGGTAAATAAACAGCTGTAGATCACTACCACTACGGTAAATAAACAGCTGTAGGTCACTACCACTACGGTAAATAAACAGCTGTAGGTCACTACCACTACGGTAAATAAACAGCTGTAGGTCACTACCACTACGGTAAATAAACAGCTGTAGATCACTACCACTACGGTAAATAAACAGCTGTAGATCACTACCACTACGGTAAATAAACAGCTTGATGTCCCTACCACTACGGTAAATAAACAGCTTGATGTCCCTACCACTACGGTAAATAAACAGCTTGTTGTCCCTACCACTACGGTAAATAAACAGCTGTAGGTCACTACCACTACGGTAAATAAACAGCTGTAGGTCACTACCACTACGGTAAATAAACAGCTGTAGATCACTACCACTATGGTAAAATAAACAGCTGTAGATCACTACCACTACGGTAAATAAACAGCTTGATGTCCCTACCACTACGGTAAATAAACAGCTGTAGATCACTACCACTACGGTAAATAAACAAATGTAGATCACTACCACTACGGTAAATAAACAGCTGTAGATCACTACCACTACGTTAATAAACAGCTGTAGATCACTACCACTACGGTAAATAAACAGCTGTAGATCACTACCACTACGGTAAATAAACAGCTTGATGTCCCTACCACTACGGTAAATAAACAGCTTGATGTCCCTACCACTACGGTAAATAAACAGCTGTAGATCACTACCACTACGGTAAATAAACAGCTGTAGATCACTACCACTACGGTAAATAAACAGCTGTAGGTCACTACCACTACGGTAAATAAACAGCTGTAGGTCACTACCACTACGGTAAATAAACAGCTGTAGATCACTACCACTACGGTAAATAAACAGCTGTAGGTCACTACCACTACGGTAAATAAACAGCTGTAGATCACTACCACTACGGTAAATAAACAGCTGTAGATCACTACCACTACGGTAAATAAACAGCTGTAGATCACTACCACTACGGTAAATAAACAGCTGTAGATCACTACCACTACGGTAAATAAACAGCTGTAGATCACTACCACTACGGTAAATAAACAGCTGTAGATCACTACCACTACGGTAAATAAACAGCTTGATGTCCCTACCACTACGGTAAATAAACAGCTTGATGTCCCTACCACTACGGTAAATAAACAGCTGTAGATCACTACCACTACGGTAAATAAACAGCTTGATGTCCCTACCACTACGGTAAATAAACAGCTTGATGTCACTACCACTACGGTAAATAAACAGCTTGATGTCCCTACCACTACGGTAAATAAACAGCTTGATGTCCCTACCACTACGGTAAATAAACAGCTTGATGTCCCTACCACTACGGTAAATAAACAGCTGTAGATCACTACCACTACGGTAAATAAACAGCTGTAGGTCACTACCACTACGGTAAATAAACAGTTGTAGATCACTACCACTACGGTAAATAAACAGCTGTAGGTCACTACCACTACGATAAATAAACAGCTGTAGATCACTACCACTACGGTAAATAAACAGCTGTAGGTCACTACCACTACGGTAAATAAACAGCTGTAGATCACTACCACTACGGTAAATAAACAGCTGTAGATCACTACCACTACGGTAAATAAACAGCTTGATGTCCCTACCACTACGGTAAATAAACAGCTTGATGTCCCTACCACTACGGTAAATAAACAGCTTGATGTCCCTACTACTACGGTAAATAAACAGCTGTAGGTCACTACCACTACGGTAAATAAACAGCTGTAGGTCACTACCACTACGGTAAATAAACAGCTGTAGATCACTACCACTACGGTAAATAAACAGCTGTAGGTCACTACCACTACGGTAAATAAACAGCTGTAGGTCCGTACCACTACGGTAAATAAACAGCTGTAGATCACTACCACTACGGTAAATAAACAGCTGTAGGACACTACCACTACGGTAAATAAACAGCTGTAGATCACTACCACTACGGTAAATAAACAGCTGTAGATCACTACCACTACGGTAAATAAACAGCTGTAGATCACTACCACTACGGTAAATAAACAGCTTGATGTCCCTACCACTACGGTAAATAAACAGCTTGATGTCCCTACCACTACGGTAAATAAACAGCTGTAGATCACTACCACTACGGTAAATAAACAGCTTGATGTCCCTACCACTACGGTAAATAAACAGCTTGATGTCACTACCACTACGGTAAATAAACAGCTTGATGTCCCTACCACTACGGTAAATAAACAGCTTGATGTCCCTACCACTACGGTAAATAAACAGCTTGATGTCCCTACCACTACGGTAAATAAACAGCTGTAGATCACTACCACTACGGTAAATAAACAGCTGTAGGTCACTTCCACTACGGTAAATAAACAGTTGTAGATCACTACCACTACGGTAAATAAACAGCTGTAGGTCACTACCACTACGATAAATAAACAGCTGTAGATCACTACCACTACGGTAAATAAACAGCTGTAGGTCACTACCACTACGGTAAATAAACAGCTGTAGATCACTACCACTACGGTAAATAAACAGCTGTAGATCACTACCACTACGGTAAATAAACAGCTGTAGATCACTACCACTACGGTAAATAAACAGCTTGATGTCCCTACCACTACGGTAAATAAACAGCTTGATGTCCCTACCACTACGGTAAATAAACAGCTTGATGTCCCTACCACTACGGTAAATAAACAGCTTGATGTCCCTACCACTACGGTAAATAAACAGCTTGATGTCCCTACCACTACGGTAAATAAACAGCTGTAGATCACTACCACTACGGTAAATAAACAGCTGTAGGTCACTACCACTACGGTAAATAAACAGCTGTAGATCACTACCACTACGGTAAATAAACAGCTGTAGATCACTACCACTACGGTAAATAAACAGCTGTAGATCACTACCACTACGGTAAATAAACAGCTTGATGTCCCTACCACTACGGTAAATAAACAGCTTGATGTCCCTACCACTACGGTAAATAAACAGCTTGATGTCCCTACCACTACGGTAAATAAACAGCTTGATGTCCCTACCACTACGGTAAATAAACAGCTTGATGTCCCTACCACTACGGTAAATAAACAGCTGTAGATCACTACCACTACGGTAAATAAACAGCTGTAGGTCACTACCACTACGGTAAATAAACAGCTGTAGGTCACTACCACTACGGTAAATAAACAGCTGTAGGTCACTACCACTACGGTAAATAAACAGCTGTAGATCACTACCACTACGGTAAATAAACAGCTGTAGATCACTACCACTACGGTAAATAAACAGCTTGATGTCCCTACCACTACGGTAAATAAACAGCTTGTTGTCCCTACCACTACGGTAAATAAACAGCTGTAGGTCACTACCACTACGGTAAATAAACAGCTGTAGGTCACTACCACTACGGTAAATAAACAGCTGTAGATCACTACCACTACGGTAAATAAACAGCTGTAGATCACTACCCCTACGGTAAATAAACAGCTGTAGATCACTACCACTACGGTAAATAAACAGCTTGATGTCCCTACCACTACGGTAAATAAACAGCTTGATGTCCCTACCACTACGGTAAATAAACAGCTGTAGATCACTACCACTACGGTAAATAAACAGCTGTAGGTCACTACCACTACGGTAAATAAACAGCTGTAGATCACTACCACTACGGTAAATAAACAGCTGTAGATCACTACCACTACGGTAAATAAACAGCTTGATGTCCCTACCACTACGGTAAATAAACAGCTGTAGATCACTACCACTACGGTAAATAAACAAATGTAGATCACTACCACTACGGTAAATAAACAGCTGTAGATCACTACCACTACGGTAAATAAACAGCTGTAGATCACTACCACTACGGTAAATAAACAGCTTGATGTCCCTACCACTACGGTAAATAAACAGCTTGATGTCCCTACCACTACGGTAAATAAACAGCTTGATGTCCCTACCACTACGGTAAATAAACAGCTGTAGATCACTACCACTACGGTAAATAAACAGCTGTAGGTCACTACCACTACGGTAAATAAACAGTTGTAGATCACTACCACTACGGTAAATAAACAGCTGTAGGTCACTACCACTACGGTAAATAAACAGCTGTAGATCACTACCACTACGGTAAATAAACAGCTGTAGGTCACTACCACTACGGTAAATAAACAGCTGTAGATCACTACCACTACGGTAAATAAACAGCTGTAGATCACTACCACTACGGTAAATAAACAGCTTGATGTCCCTACCACTACGGTAAATAAACAGCTGTAGGTCACTACCACTACGGTAAATAAACAGCTGTAGGTCACTACCACTACGGTAAATAAACAGCTGTAGGTCACTACCACTACGGTAAATAAACAGCTGTAGGTCACTACCACTACGGTAAATAAACAGCTGTAGGTCACTACCACTACGGTAAATAAACAGCTGTAGATCACTACCACTACGGTAAATAAACAGCTTGTTGTCCCTACCACTACGGTAAATAAACAGCTGTAGGTCACTACCACTACGGTAAATAAACAGCTGTAGGTCACTACCACTACGGTAAATAAACAGCTGTAGATCACTACCACTACGGTAAAATAAACAGCTGTAGATCACTACCACTACGGTAAATAAACAGCTTGATGTCCCTACCACTACGGTAAATAAACAGCTGTAGATCACTACCACTACGGTAAATAAACAAATGTAGATCACTACCACTACGGTAAATAAACAGCTGTAGATCACTACCACTACGGTAAATAAACAGCTGTAGATCACTACCACTACGGTAAATAAACAGCTTGATGTCCTTACCACTACGGTAAATAAACAGCTGTAGATCACTACCACTACGGTAAATAAACAGCTGTAGATCACTACCACTACGGTAAATAAACAGCTTGATGTCCCTACCACTACGGTAAATAAACAGCTTGATGTCCCTACCACTACGGTAAATAAACAGCTGTAGGTCACTACCACTATGGTAAATAAACAGCTGTAGATCACTACCACTACGGTAAATAAACAGCTGTAGGTCACTACCACTACGGTAAATAAACAGCTGTAGGTCACTACCACTACGGTAAATAAACAGCTGTAGATCACTACCACTACGGTAAATAAACAGCTGTAGGTCACTACCACTACGGTAAATAAACAGCTGTAGATCACTACCACTACGGTAAATAAACAGCTGTAGATCACTACCACTACGGTAAATAAACAGCTGTAGATCACTACCACTACGGTAAATAAACAGCTGTAGATCACTACCACTACGGTAAATAAACAGCTGTAGATCACTACCACTACGGTAAATAAACAGCTGTAGATCACTACCACTACGGTAAATAAACAGCTGTAGATCACTACCACTACGGTAAATAAACAGCTGTAGATCACTACCACTACGGTAAATAAACAGCTTGATGTCCCTACCACTACGGTAAATAAACAGCTTGATGTCCCTACCACTACGGTAAATAAACAGCTTGATGTCCCTACCACTACGGTAAATAAACAGCTGTAGGTCACTACCACTACGGTAAATAAACAGCTGTAGGTCACTACCACTACGGTAAATAAACAGCTGTAGATCACTACCACTACGGTAAATAAACAGCTGTAGATCACTACCACTACGGTAAATAAACAGCTGTAGGTCACTACCACTACGGTAAATAAACAGCTGTAGATCACTACCACTACGGTAAATAAACAGCTGTAGATCACTACCACTACGGTAAATAAACAGCTTGATGTCCCTACCACTACGGTAAATAAACAGCTTGATGTCCCTACCACTACGGTAAATAAACAGCTTGATGTCCCTACCACTACGGTAAATAAACAGCTGTAGATCACTACCACTACGGTAAATAAACAGCTGTAGGTCACTACCACTACGGTAAATAAACAGTTGTAGATCACTACCACTACGGTAAATAAACAGCTGTAGGTCACTACCACTACGATAAATAAACAGCTGTAGATCACTACCACTACGGTAAATAAACAGCTGTAGGTCACTACCACTACAGTAAATAAACAGCTGTAGATCACTACCACTACGGTAAATAAACAGCTGTAGATCACTACCACTACGGTAAATAAACAGCTTGATGTCCCTACCACTACGGTAAATAAACAGCTTGATGTCCCTACCACTACGGTAAATAAACAGCTTGATGTCCCTACCACTACGGTAAATAAACAGCTTGATGTCCCTACCACTACGGTAAATAAACAGCTGTAGATCACTACCACTACGGTAAATAAACAGCTGTAGGTCACTACCACTACGGTAAATAAACAGCTGTAGGTCACTACCACTACGGTAAATAAACAGCTGTAGGTCACTACCACTACGGTAAATAAACAGCTGTAGATCACTACCACTACGGTAAATAAACAGCTGTAGATCACTACCACTACGGTAAATAAACAGCTTGATGTCCCTACCACTACGGTAAATAAACAGCTTGTTGTCCCTACCACTACGGTAAATAAACAGCTGTAGGTCACTACCACTACGGTAAATAAACAGCTGTAGGTCACTACCACTACGGTAAATAAACAGCTGTAGATCACTACCACTACGGTAAAATAAACAGCTGTAGATCACTACCACTACGGTAAATAAACAGCTTGATGTCCCTACCACTACGGTAAATAAACAGCTGTAGATCACTACCACTACGGTAAATAAACAAATGTAGATCACTACCACTACGGTAAATAAACAGCTGTAGATCACTACCACTACGGTAAATAAACAGCTTGATGTCCCTGCCCGTTATGGTTAATAAACACTTGGAGGTCCCTAAATATTGAGAGAGCATCAAATGGAATCTGCACACATCTGAATAGCAGCATGTGATCCCCGCCCGCTATTAATTTCTGTTTTTTTTCAAGATATTCACGTCAGTCTCAAGAGGGCAAATCTTGGCAGACAGCCATGGGGGGTTGGGGAAAGAGTAAAGGGTAAGGGACTGACTGCTGCTTTAAATATCTATCTCTTAGGGAGCGTGGTATCCATCCATCTAGTCACCTTCTAACCCTCCATCCATCTAGTCACCTGTTCCCCATCCATCCATCTAGTCACCTGTTCCCCATCCATCCCTCTAGTCACCTGTTCCCCCTCCATCCATCTAGTCACCTGTTCCCCCTCCATCCATCTAGTCACCTGTTCGCCCTCCATCCATCTAGTCACCTGTTCCCCCTCCATCCATCTAGTCACCTGTTCCCCCTCCATCCATCTAGTCACCTGTTCCCCCTCCATCCATCTAGTCACCTTCTAACCCTCCATCCATCTAGTCACCTGTTCCCCCTCCATCCATCTAGTCACCTGTTCCCCCTCCATCCATCTAGTCACCTGTTCCCCATCCATCCATCTAGTCACCTGTTCCCCCTCCATCCATCTAGTCACCTGTTCCCCCTCCATCCATCTAGTCACCTTCTAACCCTCCATCCATCTAGTCACCTGTTCCCCATCCATCCATCTAGTCACCTGTTCCCCCTCCATCCATCTAGTCACCTTCTAACCCTCCATCCATCTAGTCACCTGTTCCCCATCCATCCATTTTGTCACCTGTTCCCCATCCATCCATCTAGTCACCTGTTCCCCATCCATCCATCGAGTCACCTGTTCCCCCTCCATCCATCTAGTCACCTGTTCCCCATCCATCCATCTAGTCACCTGTTCCCCCTCCATCCATCTAGTCACCTGTTCCCCCTCCATCCATCTAGTCACCTGTCCCCCCTCCATCCATCTAGTCACCTGTTCCCCATCCATCCATCTAGTCACCTGTTCCCCCCTCCATCCATCTAGTCACCTGTTCCCCATCCATCCATCTAGTCACCTGTTCCCCATCCATCCATCTAGTCACCTGTTCCCCATCCATCCATCTAGTCACCTTCTAACCCTCAATCCATCTAGTCACCTGTTCCCCCTCCATCCATCTAGTCACCTGTTCCCCATCCATCCATCTAGTCACCTGTTCCCCATCCATCCATCTAGTCACCTTCTAACCCTCAATCCATCTAGTCACCTGTTCCCCCTCCATCCATCTAGTCACCTGTTCCCCATCCATCCTTCTAGTCACATGTTCCCCCTCCATCCATCTAGTCACCTGTTCCCCATCCATCCATCTAGTCATCATTCCCTAAATATTGAGAGAGCATCAAATGGAATCTGCACACATCTGAATAGCAGCATGTGATCCCCGCCCGCTATTAATTTCAGTTTTTTTTCAAGATATTCACGTCAGTCTCAAGAGGGCAAATCTTGGCAGACAGCCATGGGGGGTTGGGGAAAGAGTAAAGGGTAAGGGACTGACTGCTGCTTTAAATATCTATCTCAAAGGGAGCGTGTTCAAGTGTAGAGGAACGAAAGGGAGTTAGATAGAATGCCACAGATGGAGTAACAGTGATTGTGATGGTTTTGTAAGATTGACCTAATTAAGCTTCTATAGATGTTTAGTTATTTCAGATGACCAACCGACATAAGGATGAACTATGACCGTTGGCGTGCATGTGGTGTGAGTGTGTGCCTACCTTCCGTCGTCTGTCTGGTTTCATTGCTGCCTCAGCTGCTTTTATTCAGCTGCACAGGTGTGGCGGGCCCGGTACCAACAGACAGCTGCACAGGTGTGGCGGGCCCGGTACCAACAGACAGCTGCACAGGTGTGGCGGGCCTGGTTCCAACAGGCAGCTGGACAGATTGTGGCGGGACTGGTTCCAACAGGCAGCTGGACAGATTGTGGCGGGCCTGGTTCCAACAGGCAGCTGGACAGATTGTGGCGGGCCTGGTTCCAACAGGCAGCTGGACAGGTGTGGCGTGCCTGGTACCAAAAGGCAGCTGGATAGGTGCGGCGAGCCTGGTACCAACAGGAAGCTAATTGCTCACTTATTCCCTCAGGTTCAGATGGATTAATCCGCTAAACCACTGTTTTGCTCTCTCTCTCTCTCTCTCTCTCTCTCTCTCTCTCTCTCTCTCTCTCTCTCTCTCTCTCTCTCTCTCTCTCTCTCTCTCTCTCTCTCTCTCTCTCTCTCTCTCTCTCTCTCTCTAAAATTTGTACCTATTTAAGGTAAAGGGATGCCTGTTTGCTGATGTTAACGGCTAAGGGCTGATGCAATCAAAAGTCATCAAAGAATAGAAGGACAAAACTTCAAGGCAGAGAGGTTCTGCAATTACGGAGAGAACACAGAAATACATGTGAGCGTGAGTGTTTACACATCTGTTAAATCTCTATGCTTGTGTGTCAAAAAACATGTGACTTTAACATGTGTAGAATATGGGCTCTGGGAGTAAATTGCACGACTCTGCATGAGCATCAGCTGAAGGGCGTGTGTGTGTGTGTGTGTGTGTGTGTGTGTGTGTGTGTGTGTGTGTGTGTGTGTGTGTGTGTGTGTGTGTGTGTGTGTGTGTGTGTGTGTGTGTGTGTGTGTGTGTGTGTGTGTGTGTGTGTGTGTGTGTGTGTTCAGGCATCAATCATAATTATAATACACAAATGTCAATCGCAGTTTAAAAGGAGTGGAACATCTGCGCGACCTCTCTCTGTCTGCTTGCCTGTCTGTTTCCATACGTTGCTTCCAAAGACCTCGTCTAATCGTGCCAAGTTTCAAATGACTGTTGGCTTATATCCAGGATTGATGAAGCGCCGTACACCTACAGCACAGCAACGGAGAAATCCATACCTTAAAAATCCGCTGAACCACCTTCAAAAAGTCAAGACATGCTTCTCGCAGACATATTAAGACTCAGCCGACCTCTGGGAAATTGTAGCTTGTCGCTCTACGGTGTAAATATCATTGTTCACAAAATAATGGAAAAAGGAGGGAAAACTTCTCTCTTTGTAAGAACCTGTTCCCCCCTCCATTCATATAGTCACCTTCTAACCCTCCGTCCATCTGGTCACCTGTTCCCCCTCCATTCATCTAGTCACCTGTTCCCCATCCATCCATCTAGTCACCTTCTAACCCTCAATCCATCTAGCCACCTGTTCCCCATCCATCCATCTAGTCACCTGTTCCCCATCCATCCATCTAGTCACCTTCTAACCCTCAATCCATCTAGCCACCTGTTCCCCATCCATCCATCTAGTCACCTGTTCCCCCTCCATCCATCTAGTCACCTTCTAACCCTCAATCCATCTAGTCACCTGTTCCCCCTCTATTCATATAGTCACCTGTTCCCCCTCCATCCATCTAGTCACCTGTTCCCCCTCCATTCATATAGTCACCTGTTCCCCCTCCATCCATCTAGTCACCTGTTCCCCATCCATCCATCTAGTCACCTTCTAACCCTCAATCCATCTAGCCACCTGTTCCCCATCCATCCATCTAGTCACCTGTTCCCCCTCCATCCATCTAGTCACCTGTTCCCCCTCCGTCCATCTAGTCACCTGTTCCCCCTCCATCCATCTAGTCACCTGTTGCCCCTCCATCCATCTAGTCACCTGTTCCCCCTCCATCCATCTAGTCACCTTCTAACCCTCCATCCATCTAGTCACCTGTTCCCCCTTCATCCATCTAGTCACCTTCTAACCCTCCATCCATCTAGTCACCTGTTCCCCCTCCATCCATCTAGTCACCTGTTCCCCCTCCATCCATCTAGTCACCTTTTAACCCTTCATCCATCTAGTCACCTGTTCCCCCTCCATCCATCTAGTCACCTTCTAACCCTCCATCCATCTAGTCACCTGTTCCCCCTCCATCCATCTAGACACCTGTTCCCCCTCCATCCATCTAGTCACCTGTTCCCCCTCCATCCATCTAGTCACCTGTTCCCCCTCCATCCATCTAGTCACCTGTTCCCCCTCCATCCATCTAGTCACCTGTTCCCCCTTCATCCATCTAGTCACCTGTTCCCCCTCCATCCATCTAGTCACCTGTTCCCCCTCCATCCATCTAGTCACCTGTTCCCCCTCCATCCATCTAGTCACCTGTTCCCCATCCATCCATCTAGTCACCTGTTCCCCCTCCATCCATCTAGTCACCTGTTCCCCCATCATCCATCTAGTCACCTTCTAACCCTCCATCCATCTAGTCACCTGTTCCCCATCCATCCATCTAGTCACCTGTTCCCCCTCCATCCATCTAGTCACCTTCTAACCCTCCATCCATCTAGTCACCTGTTCCCCATCCATCCATTTTGTCACCTGTTCCCCATCCATCCATCTAGTCACCTGTTCCCCATCCATCCATCGAGTCACCTGTTCCCCCTCCATCCATCTAGTCACCTGTTCCCCATCCATCCATCTAGTCACCTGTTCCCCCTCCATCCATCTAGTCACCTGTTCCCCCTCCATCCATCTAGTCACCTGTCCCCCCTCCATCCATCTAGTCACCTGTTCCCCATCCATCCATCTAGTCACCTGTTCCCCCCTCCATCCATCTAGTCACCTGTTCCCCATCCATCCATCTAGTCACCTGTTCCCCATCCATCCATCTAGTCACCTGTTCCCCATCCATCCATCTAGTCACCTTCTAACCCTCAATCCATCTAGTCACCTGTTCCCCCTCCATCCATCTAGTCACCTGTTCCCCATCCATCCATCTAGTCACCTGTTCCCCATCCATCCATCTAGTCACCTTCTAACCCTCAATCCATCTAGTCACCTGTTCCCCCTCCATCCATCTAGTCACCTGTTCCCCATCCATCCTTCTAGTCACATGTTCCCCCTCCATCCATCTAGTCACCTGTTCCCCCTCCATCCATCTAGTCATCATTCCCTAAATATTGAGAGAGCATCAAATGGAATCTGCACACATCTGAATAGCAGCATGTGATCCCCGCCCGCTATTAATTTCAGTTTTTTTTCAAGATATTCACGTCAGTCTCAAGAGGGCAAATCTTGGCAGACAGCCATGGGGGGTTGGGGAAAGAGTAAAGGGTAAGGGACTGACTGCTGCTTTAAATATCTATCTCAAAGGGAGCGTGTTCAAGTGTAGAGGAACGAAAGGGAGTTAGATAGAATGCCACAGATGGAGTAACAATGATTGTGATGGTTTTGTAAGATTGACCTAATTAAGCTTCTATAGATGTTTAGTTATTTCAGATGACCAACCGACATAAGGATGAACTATGACCGTTGGCGTGCATGTGGTGTGAGTGTGTGCCTACCTACCTTCCGTCGTCTGTCTGGTTTCATTGCTGCCTCAGCTGCTTTTATTCAGCTGCACAGGTGTGGCGGGCCCGGTACCAACAGACAGCTGCACAGGTGTGGCGGGCCCGGTACCAACAGACAGCTGCACAGGTGTGGCGGGCCTGGTTCCAACAGGCAGCTGGACAGATTGTGGCGGGACTGGTTCCAACAGGCAGCTGGACAGATTGTGGCGGGCCTGGTTCCAACAGGCAGCTGGACAGATTGTGGCGGGCCTGGTTCCAACAGGCAGCTGGACAGGTGTGGCGTGCCTGGTACCAAAAGGCAGCTGGATAGGTGCGGCGAGCCTGGTACCAACAGGAAGCTAATTGCTCACTTATTCCCTCAGGTTCAGATGGATTAATCCGTTAAACCACTGTTTTGCTATCTCTCTCTCTCTCTCTCTCTCTCTCTCTCTCTCTCTCTCTCTCTCTCTCTCTCTCTCTCTCTCTCTCTCTCTCTCTCTCTCTCTCTCTAAAATTTGTACCTATTTAAGGTAAAGGGATGCCTGTTTGCTGATGTTAACGGCTAAGGGCTGATGCAATCAAAAGTCATCAAAGAATAGAAGGACAAAACTTCAAGGCAGAGAGGTTCTGCAATTACGGAGAGAACACAGAAATACATGTGAGCGTGAGTGTTTACACATCTGTTAAATCTCTATGCTTGTGTGTCAAAAAACATGTGACTTTAACATGTGTAGAATATGGGCTCTGGGAGTAAATTGCACGACTCTGCATGAGCATCAGCTGAAGGGCGTGTGTGTGTGTGTGTGTGTGTGTGTGTGTGTGTGTGTGTGTGTGTGTGTGTGTGTGATTGTGTGTGATTGTGTGTGTGTGTGTGTGTTCAGGCATCAATCATAATTATAATACACAAATGTCAATCGCAGTTTAAAAGGAGTGGAACATCTGCGCGACCTCTCTCTGTCTGCTTGCCTGTCTGTTTCCATACGTTGCTTCCAAAGACCTCGTCTAATCGTGCCAAGTTTCAAATGACTGTTGGCTTATATCCAGGATTGATGAAGCGCCGTACACCTACAGCACAGCAACGGAGAAATCCATACCTTAAAAATCCGCTGAACCACCTTCAAAAAGTCAAGACATGCTTCTCGCAGACATATTAAGACTCAGCCGACCTCTGGGAAATTGTAGCTTGTCGCTCTACGGTGTAAATATCATTGTTCACAAAATAATGGAAAAAGGAGGGAAAACTTCTCTCTTTGTAAGAACCTGTTCCCCCCTCCATTCATATAGTCACCTTCTAACCCTCCGTCCATCTGGTCACCTGTTCCCCATCCATCCATCTAGTCACCTTCTAACCCTCAATCCATCTAGCCACCTGTTCCCCATCCATCCATCTAGTCACCTGTTCCCCATCCATCCATCTAGTCACCTTCTAACCCTCAATCCATCTAGCCACCTGTTCCCCATCCATCCATCTAGTCACCTGTTCCCCCTCCATCCATCTAGTCACCTGTTCCCCCTCCATTCATATAGTCACCTGTTCCCCCTCCATCCATCTAGTCACCTGTTCCCCATCCATCCATCTAGTCACCTTCTAACCCTCAATCCATCTAGCCACCTGTTCCCCATCCATCCATCTAGTCACCTGTTCCCCCTCCATCCATCTAGTCACCTGTTCCCCCTCCGTCCATCTAGTCACCTGTTCCCCCTCCATCCATCTAGTCACCTGTTGCCCCTCCATCCATCTAGTCACCTGTTCCCCCTCCATCCATCTAGTCACCTTCTAACCCTCCATCCATCTAGTCACCTGTTCCCCCTTCATCCATCTAGTCACCTTCTAACCCTCCATCCATCTAGTCACCTGTTCCCCCTCCATCCATCTAGTCACCTGTTCCCCCTCCATCCATCTAGTCACCTTTTAACCCTTCATCCATCTAGTCACCTGTTCCCCCTCCATCCATCTAGTCACCTTCTAACCCTCCATCCATCTAGTCACCTGTTCCCCCTCCATCCATCTAGACACCTGTTCCCCCTCCATCCATCTAGTCACCTGTTCCCCCTCCATCCATCTAGTCACCTGTTCCCCCTCCATCCATCTAGTCACCTGTTCCCCCTCCATCCATCTAGTCACCTGTTCCCTCCTCCATCCATCTAGTCACCTGTTCCCCCTCCATCCATCTAGTCACCTGTTCCCCCTCCATCCATCTAGTCACCTGTTCCCCATCCATCCATCTAGTCACCTGTTCCCCCTCCATCCATCTAGTCACCTGTTCCCCATCCATCCATCTAGTCACCTGTTCCCCCTCCATCCATCTAGTCACCTGTTCCCCCTCCATCCATCTAGTCACCTGTTCGCCCTCCATCCATCTAGTCACCTGTTCCCCCTCCATCCATCTAGTCACCTGTTCCCCCTCCATCCATCTAGTCACCTGTTCCCCCTCCATCCATCTAGTCACCTTCTAACCCTCCATCCATCTAGTCACCTGTTCCCCCTCCATCCATCTAGTCACCTGTTCCCCCTCCATCCATCTAGTCACCTGTTCCCCCTCCATCCATCTTGTCACCTGTTCCCCCTCCATCCATCTAGTCACCTGTTCCCCCTCCATCCATCTAGTCACCTTCTAACCCTCCATCCATCTAGTCACCTGTTCCCCCTCCATCCATCTTGTCACCTGTTCCCCCTCCATCCATCTAGTCACCTGTTCCCCCTCCATCCATCTAGTCACCTTCTAACCCTCCATCCATCTAGTCACCTGTTCCCCATCCATCCATCTAGTCACCTGTTCCACCTCCATCCATCTTGTCACCTGTTCCCCCTCCATCCATCTAGTCACCTGTTCCCCCTCCATCCATCTAGTCACCTTCTAACCCTCCATCCATCTAGTCACCTGTTCCCCATCCATCCATCTAGTCACCTGTTCCCCCTCCATCCATCTAGTCACCTTCTAACCCTCCATCCATCTAGTCACCTGTTCCCCATCCATCCATTTTGTCACCTGTTCCCCATCCATCCATCTAGTCACCTGTTCCCCATCCATCCATCGAGTCACCTGTTCCCCCTCCATCCATCTAGTCACCTGTTCCCCATCCATCCATCTAGTCACCTGTTCCCCCTCCATCCATCTAGTCACCTGTTCCCCATCCATCCATCTAGTCACCTGTTCCCCCTCCATCCATCTAGTCACCTGTTCCCCATCCATCCATCTAGTCACCTGTTCCCCCTCCATCCATCTAGTCACCTGTTCCCCATCCATCCATCTAGTCACCTGTTCCCCATCCATCCATCTAGTCACCTGTTCCCCATCCATCCATCTAGTCACCTTCTAACCCTCAATCCATCTAGTCACCTGTTCCCCCTCCATCCATCTAGTCACCTGTTCCCCATCCATCCATCTAGTCACCTGTTCCCCATCCACCCATCTAGTCACCTTCTAACCCTCAATCCATCTAGTCACCTGTTCCCCCTCCATCCATCTAGTCACCTGTTCCCCATCCATCCTTCTAGTCACATGTTCCCCCTCCATCCATCTAGTCACCTGTTCCCCATCCATCCATCTAGTCACCTGTTCCCCCTCCATCCATCTAGTCACCTGTTCCCCCTCCATCCATCTAGTCACCTTCTAACCCTCCATCCATCTAGTCACCTGTTCCCCATCCATCCATCTAGTCACCTTCTAACCCTCCATCCATCTAGTCACCTTTTCGCCCTCCATCCATCTAGTCACCTTCTAACCCTCCATCCATCTAGTCACCTGTTCCCCATCCATCCATCTAGTCACCTGTTCCCCCTCTATCCATCTAGTCACCTTCTAACCCTCCATCCATCTAGTCACCTGTTCCCCATCCATCCATTTTGTCACCTGTTCCCCATCCATCCATCTTGTCACCTGTTCCCCATCCATCCATCGAGTCACCTGTTCCCCCTCCATCCATCTAGTCACCTGTTCCCCATCCATCCATCTAGTCACCTGTTCCCCCTCCATCCATCTAGTCACCTGTCCCCCCTCCATCCATCTAGTCACCTGTTCCCCCTCCATCCATCTAGTCACCTGTTCCCCATCCATCCATCTAGTCACCTGTTCCCCCTCCATCCATCTAGTCACCTGTTCCCCATCCATCCATCTAGTCACCTGTTCCCCATCCATCCATCTAGTCACCTGTTACCCATCCATCCATCTAGTCACCTTCTAACCCTCAATCCATCTAGTCACCTGTTCCCCCTCCATCCATCTAGTCACCTGTTCCCCATCCATCCATCTAGTCACCTGTTCCCCATCCATCCATCTAGTCACCTGTTCCCCCTCCATCCATCTAGTCACCTGTTCCCCATCCATCCTTCTAGTCACATGTTCCCCCTCCATCCATCTAGTCACCTGTTCCCCATCCATCCATCTAGTCACCTGTTCCCCCTCCATCCATCTAGTCACCTGTTCCCCCTCCATCCATCTAGTCACCTTCTAACCCTCCATCCATCTAGTCACCTGTTCCCCATCCATCCATCTAGTCACCTTCTAACCCTCCATCCATCTAGTCACCTGTTCTCCCTCCATCCATCTAGTCACCTTCTAACCCTCCATCCATCTAGTCACCTGTTCCCCATCCATCCATCTAGTCACCTTCTAACCCTCAATCCATCTAGTCACCTGTTCCCCATCCATCCTTCTAGTCACCTGTTCCCCCTCCATCCATCTAGTCACCTGTTCCCCCTCCATCCATCTAGTCACCTGTTCCCCCTCCATCCATCTAGTCACCTGTTCCCACTCCATCCATCTAGTCACCTTCTAACCCTCCATCCATCTAGTCACCTGTTCCCCCTCCATCCATCTAGTCACCTGTTCCCCCTCCATCCATCTAGTCACCTGTTCCCCCTCCATCCATCTAGTCACCTGTTCCCCCTGCATCCATCTGGTCACCTGTTCGCCCTCCATCCATCTAGTCACCTTCTAACCCTCCATCCATCTAGTCACCTGTTCCCCATCCATCCATCTAGTCACCTGTTCCCCCTCCATCCATCTAGTCACCTGTTCCCCCTCCATCCATCTAGTCACCTTCTAACCCTCCATCCATCTAGTCACCTGTTCCCCCTCCATCCATCTAGTCACCTTCTAACCCTCCATCCATCTAGTCACCTGTTCCCCCTCCATCCATCTAGTCACCTGTTCCCCCTCCATCCATCTAGTCACCTGTTCCCCCTCCATCCATCTAGTCACCTGTTCCCCATCCGTCCATCTAGTCACCTGTTCCCCCTCCATCCATCTAGTCACCTGTTCCCCCTCCATCCATCTAGTCACCTGTTACCCATCCATCCATCTAGTCACCTGTTCCCCCTCCATCCATCTTGTCACCTGTTCCCCCTCCATCCATCTAGTCACCTGTTCCCCATCCATCCATCTAGTCACCTGTTCCCCCTCCATCCATCTAGTCACCTTCTAACCCTCCATCCATCTAGTCACCTGTTCCCCATCCATCCATCTTGTCACCTGTTCCCCATCCATCCATCTAGTCACCTGTTCCCCATCCATCCATCGAGTCACCTGTTCCCCCTCCATCCATCTAGTCACCTGTTCCCCATCCATCCATCTTGTCACCTGTTCCCCATCCATCCATCTAGTCACCTGTTCCCCATCCATCCATCGAGTCGCCTGTTCCCCCTCCATCCATCTAGTCACCTGTTCCCCCTCCATCCATCTAGTCACCTTCTAACCCTCCATCCATCTAGTGACCTGTTCCCCATCCATCCATCTAGTCACCTTCTAACCCTCCATCCATCTAGTCACCTGTTTGCCCTCCATCCATCTAGTCACCTTCTAACCCTCCATCCATCTAGTCACCTGTTTGCCCTCCATCCATCTAGTCACCTTCTAACCCTCCATCCATCTAGTCACCTGTTCCCCCTCCATCCATCTAGTCACCTGTTCCCCATCCATCCATCTAGTCACCTTCTAACCCTCCATCCATCTAGTCACCTGTTCCCCCTCCATCCATCTAGTCACCTGTTCCCCATCCATCCATCTAGTGACCTGTTCCCCATCCATCCATCTAGTCACCTTCTAACCCTCCATCCATCTAGTCACCTGTTCGCCCTCCATCCATCTAGTCACCTTCTAACCCTCCATCCATCTAGTCACCTGTTTGCCCTCCATCCATCTAGTCACCTTCTAACCCTCCATCCATCTAGTCACCTGTTCCCCATCCATCCATCTAGTCACCTGTTCCCCCTCCATCCATCTAGTCACCTTCTAACCCTCCATCCATCTAGTCACCTGTTCGCCCTCCATCCATCTAGTCACCTTCTAACCCTCCATCCATCTAGTCACCTGTTTGCCCTCCATCCATCTAGTCACCTTCTAACCCTCCATCCATCTAGTCACCTGTTCCCCATCCATCCATCTAGTCACCTGTTCCCCCTTCATCCATCTAGCCACCTTTGAGCCTTCCCATTATTCTATTGTTTCAGTGTGAGGGCCTCAGCATTTGAAAAATGTATTTTAGGCCATTTCATTTGGCATCCCATCTTTCTCCTCCTGTTTCATAAAACATTCTCAAGAATCCAATGTGGGAAGTCTCCAAGATCAGATGCAGCTACCTTAAGGTTCACATGTGGAGGAAAATATTGACATGTTTTTTTGACTAAACCCATAGATTCCCTTTGTTAGTTTCAATGACTAAACACACAGAATCCCTTTGTTAATTTCAATGACTAAACACGCAAATTCCCATTGCTAATTTCAATGACTAAAACCACAGATTCCCTTTGTTAATTTCAATGACTCAAACCACAGATTCCCTTTGTTAATTTCAATGACTTAAAACCCACAGATTCCCTTTGTTAATTTCAATGACTAAACACACATATTCCCATTGTTAATTTCAATGACTAAAACCACAGATTCCCTTTGTTAATTTCAATGACTAAACTCACAGATTCCCTTTGTTCATCCGAGAGTATTTCACCTCTCTGAAGTCTAACAGTGTACTTATGTCTGTGTAACTAGGCCATACCCAAAGCAAATGTATTAGAACAATTATGCAAAAAGCATTGTGTCTTATAAAATATTTAAAAAGTATGTGCCCTTCTATGCAATCTTGTATACACATACAACCTAGTACAATGAACAGATTGGGGAATTTTTTTATCGACACAAATAGTGAATGCCTCGCCTCTCATTCCCAATTAGGCCAAACCATCCATCAATAGAGGGATAATGACAGAATGCTGATTACAATATCTGTATACCAACTCCTGGAGGGTGAATACTAACGGAAGAGGGATAGCGAGATTAAACTCCAGGAAAAGGTTTGGTGAGATAGGGGGACAAGGGGGAGGTGTAAAGGAGAGATGGGGAAGAAGGGAGGAGGAGTGGAGGGTACAACAAAGAGGAGCCTATCTGTGACCTTTCCACAGGGCAGTGGGTTGTGTCCGTCTGGGAGCCTATCAAATCAAATCAAATGTATTTATATAGCCCTTCGTACATCAGCTGATATCTCAAAGTGCTGTACAGAAACCCAGCCTAAAACCCCAAACAGCAAGCAATGCAGGTGTAGAAGCACGGTGGCTAGGAAAAACTCCCTAGAAAGGCCAAAACCTAGGAAGAAACCTAGAGAGGAACTAGGCTATGAGGGGTGGCCAGTCCTCTTCTGGCTGTGCCGGGTGGAGATTATAACAGAACATGGCCAAGATGTTCAAATGTTCATAAATGACCAGCATGGTCAAATAATAATAATCACAGTAGTTGTCGAGGGTGCAACAAGTCAGCATCTCAGGAGCAAATGTCAGTTGGCTTTTCATAGCCGATCATTAAGAGTATCTCTACCGCTCCTGCTGTCTCTAGAGAGTTGAAAACAGCAGGTCTGGGACAGGTAGCACGTCTGGTGAACAGGTCAGGGTTCCATAGACGCAGGCAGAACAGTTGAAACTGGAGCAGCAGCACGGCCAGGTGGACTGGGGACAGCAAGGAGTCATCGTGCCAGGTAGTCCTGAGGCATGGTCCTAGGGATCAGGTCCTCCGAGAAAGAGAGAGAAAGAAAGAAAGAAAGAAAGAAAGAAAGAAAGAAAGAAAGAAAGAGAGAATTAGAGAGAGCATACTTAAATTCACACAGGACACCGGAAAAAACAGGAGAAGTACTCCAGATATAACAGACTGACCCTAGCCCCCCAACACATAAACTACTGCAGCATAAATACTGGAGGCTGAGACAGGAGGGGTCAGGAGACACTGTGGCCCCATCCAATGATACCCCTGGAGAGGGCCAAACAGGCAGGATATAACCCCACCCACTTTGCCAAAGCACAGCCCCCACACCACTAGAGGGATATCTTCAACCACCAACTTACCGTCCTGAGACAAGGCCGAGTATAGCCCACAAAGATCTCCGCCACGGCACAACCCAAGGGGGGGGCGCCAACCCAGACAGGAAGATCACGTCAGTGACTCAACCCACTCAAGTGACGCACCCCTCCTAGGGACAGCATGAAAGAGCACCAGTAAGCCAGTGACTCAGCCCCTGTAATAGGGTTAGAGGCAGAGAATCCCAGTGGAGAGAGGGGAACCGGCTAGGCAGAGACAGCAAGGGCGGTTCGTTGCTCCAGAGCCTTTCAGTTCACCTTCACACTCCTGGGCCAGACTACACTCAATCACTGAAGAGATGAGTCTTCAGTAAAGACTTAAAGGTTGAGACCAAGTCTGCGTCTCTCACATGGATAGGCAGACCATTCCATAAAAATGTAGCTCTATAGGGGATAGCCCTGCCTCTAGCTGTTTGCTTAGAAATTCTAGGGACAATTAGGAGGCCTGCGTCTTGTGACCGTAGCGTGATCCTATCAGTGATCCTTCCACAGGGCAGTGGGTTGTGTCTGTCTGGGAGCCTATCAGTGATCCTTCCACAGGGCAGTGGGTTGTGTCTGTCTGGGAGCCTATCAGTGATCCTTCCACAGGGCAGTGGGTTGTGTCTGTCTGGGAGCCTATCAGTGATCCTTCCACAGGGCAGTGTGTTGTGTCTGTCTGGGAGCCTATCAGTGATCCTTCCACAGGGCAGTGGGTTGTGTCTATCTGTTGGCCGCCTACGGAGAGGTGAGGTGGAAAGCTAGAGGGAATGGAGATGGACATTGTTTGAATGCTTATGTGGAGGGCAGCTAGACTGGGCTGGCCTGGGCTGGGCTGAGGCAGAGTGCCAATATGGATTATTAAACTATATGTACACACTACCGGTCAAAAGTTTTAGAACACCTAATCATTCAAGGGTTTTTCTTTATTCTTACTATTTTCTACATTGTAGAATAATAGTGAAGACATCAAAACTATAAAATAACACATATGGAATCCTGTAGAAACCAAAAAATTGTTAAATAACTGAAAATATATTTTATATTTGATAGTCTTCAAAATAGCCACTCTTTGCTTGATGACAGCTTTTCAAATGCGTGGCATTCTCTCAACCAGCTTCATTCGGTAATAACCTAGAATGCATTTCAATTAACAGGTGTGCCTTCTTAAAAATGTAGTGCGTTTGAGCCAATCAGTTGTGTTGTGACAAGGTAGGGTGGTATACAGAAGATAGCCCTATTTAGTAAAAGTCCAAGTCCATATTGTGGCAAGAACAGCTTTAAGACATTACTTTAAGACATGAAGGTCAGTCAATACGGAAAATTTCAATAACTTTGAAAGTTACTTCAAGTGCAGTCGCAAAAAATATCAAGCGCTATGATGAAACTAGCTCTCATTAGGACCGCCACAGGAAAGGAAGACCCAGAGTTCACTATGCTGCAGAGGAAAGGTTCATTAGATTTACCAGCCTCAGAAATTGCAGCCCAAATAATTGCTTCACAGAGTTCAAGTAACAGACACATCTCAACATCAACTGTTCAGAGGAGACTGTGTGAATCAGGCCTTCATTTGCTTGGGCCAAGAAACACAAGCAATGGACATTAGACGGTTGGAAATCTGTCCTTTGGTCTGGAGTCCAAATTCAAGTGTTTTGGTTCCAACCTCTGTGTCTTTGTGAGACGCGGTGTGGGTGAACGGATGATCTCCACATGTGTATTTCCCACCGTAAAGCATGGAGGAGGAGTTGTTATGGTGTGGGGGTGCTTTGCTGGTGACACTGTCTGTGATTTATTTAGAATTCAAGGCACACTTAACCATTATGCCTACCACAGAATTCTGCAATGATACACCATCCCATCTGTTTTTCAACAGGACAATGACCCAACACACCTCCAGGCAGTGTAAGGGCTATTTGACCAAGAAGAAGAGTGATGGAGTGCTGCATCAGATGAGCTGGCCTCCACAATCACCCGACCTCAACTCAATTGAGATGGTTTGGGATGAGTTGGACCGCAGAATGAAGGAAAAGCAGCCAACAAGTGCTCAGCATATGTGGGAACTCCTTCAAGACTGTTGGAAAAGCATTCCAGGTGAAGCTGGTTGAGAAAATTCCAGAATTCCAAGAGTGTGCAAAGCTGTCATCAAGGCAAGTGGTGGCTATTTGAAGAAACTATATTTTGATTTGTTTAACACTTATTTGGTTACTATATGATTCCATATGTGTTTTTTCATAGTTTTGATGTCTTCATTAATATTCTGCAATGTAGAAAATAGTAAAAATAAAGAAACACCCTTGAATTAGTAGGTGTTCTAAAACTTTTGACCGGCACTGTATATCCTGTAATTTATTTGACATGGGGAATGCACAATAATTATCTCAGAAAATTCTAATGTGTAATAGTGGAAGAGTTATCTAGATGGATTATTTTCATCAGTAGTTCCTGGGCAGGAAGTATTACTTTTGAGATTATTCCATTGTTTGTATTACACTAAATCAAGCACTATTCAAGTATTTGGAAGTATTTATCATTGGGGAGACATACATTTGACCCAGGTCTGAGATGTTCAGTAGTGAACAGTTAGGGAATGTGTTAAGTGTCTGAGTAAAGCCACTGTGTGTTTGTGTCTGTTCATGTCTAATGACAGAGGAGGACAACTCACTGTCTGTCTGCCCTCCCACTGTTTCCTATGAACTGGCAATAACTCCTCAGAGAACAAAGGAATCCTTTTATAGGTCCATGTCTGCTGGTCAGTGGAGCATCAGCGGACTCCTGTCTGTTCTGTGGGAGTGTGTGTGTGTGTGTGTGTGTGTGTGTGTGTGTGTGTGTGTGTGTGTGTGTGTGTGTGTGTGTGTGTGTGTGTGTGTGTGTGTGTGTGTGTGTGTGTGTGTGTGTGTGTGTGTGTGTGTGTGTGTGTGTGTGTGTGTGTGTGTGTGTGTGTGTGTGTGTGTGTGTGTGTGTGTGTGTGTGTGTGTGTGTGTGTGCCCCGGCATGTGTGTGGGTTAGGGTTAGAATGGGAGAGTTATGAGATGTACTGGGTTAGGGTTATATAGGAGGCAGACTTGGATCATAGACAGAGCATTATAAAGCACATTCAAACATCCACAAACAAAGGTTTACATTCTGTGATCGGGAACATCTCCCCCTGTCACACACAGGGCATGTGTGTGTGCGGGTGTGTGACAGGGTGAAATGTTTCTGATCACAGAATGTAAACCTTTGTCTGTGGATGTGGGAATGTGCTTTCTAATGCTCTGTCTATGATCCCAGTCTGCCTCCTATACAACCCTAACCCGATATAACCTTAGCTTTGCACACTCTTGGCATTCCCTCAACCAGCTTCACCTGGAATGCTCTTGCAAAGGTCTCACATATGCTGAGCACTTGTTGGCTGCTTTTCCTTCTCTCTGCGGTCTGACTCATCCCAAACCATCTCAATTGAGTTGAGGTCGGGTGATTGTGGAGGCCAGGTCATCTGATGCAGTACTCCACCACTCTCCTTCTTGGTCAAATAGCCCTTACACTGCCTGGAGGTGTGTTGGGTCATTGTCACCCATTCTAAACCTAACCCAATACATCTAAAAAAACTCTCACATTCTAACCCAATACATCTCAAAACTGTCACATTCTAACCCAATACATCTCAAAACTGTCACATTCTAACCCAATACATCTTTTAACTCTCCCATTCTAACCCAATACGTCTTTTAACTCTCCCATTCTAACCCAATACATCTTTTAACTCTCCCATTCTAACCTAATACATCTCTTAACTCTCACATTCTAACCCAATACATCTCAAAACTCTCACATTCTAACCCAATACATCTTTTAACTCTCCCATTCTAACCCAATACGTCTTTTAACTCTCCCATTCTAACCCAATACTTCTTTTAACTCTCCCATTCTAACCTAATATGTCTCTTAACTCTCCCATTCTAACCTAATATGTCTCTTAACTCTCGCATTCTAACCTAATATGTATTTTAACTCTCCCATTCTAACTTAATAAGTCTCTTAACTCTCCAATTCTAACCTAATATGTATTTTAACTCTCCATTCTAATCCTAACCTGATACACCTCTTAACTCTCCCATTCCAACCTAATATGTCTTCTAACTCTCCCATTCTAACCTAATATGTCTTTTAACTCTCCCATTCTAACCCAATACATCTCTGAACTCTCCCCTTCTAACCTAATAAGTCTCTTAACTCTCCCATTCTAACCCAATACATCTCTTAACTCTCCCATTCTAACCTAATATGTCTCTTAACTCTCCCATTCTAACCTAATACGTCTTTTAACTCTCCCATTCTAACCTAATACGTCTCTTAACTCTCCCATTCTAACCTAATACATCTCTTAACTCTCCCATTCTAACCCAATACATCTCTTAACTCTCCCATTCTAACCCAATACATATATTACCTCTCCCATTCTAACCCAATACATCTCTTAACTCTCCCATTCTAACATAATAAGTCTCTTAACTCTCCCATTCTAACCCAATACATCTCTTAACTCTCCCATTCTAACCCAATACATCTTTTAACTCTCCCATTCTAACCTAATACATCTCTTAACTCTCACATTCTAACCCAATACATCTCAAAACTCTCACATTCTAACCCAATACATCTTTTAACTCTCCCATTCTAACCCAATACGTCTTTTAACTCTCCCATTCTAACCTAATATGTCTCTTAACTCTCCCATTCTAACCTAATATGTCTCTTAACTCTCGCATTCTAACCTAATATGTCTTTTAACTCTCCCATTCTAACTTAATAAGTCTCTTAACTCTCCCATTCTAACCTAATATGTCTTTTAACTCTCCATTCTAATCCTAACCTGATACACCTCTTAACTCTCCCATTCCAACCTAATATGTCTTCTAACTCTCCCATTCTAACCTAATATGTCTTTTAACTCTCCCATTCTAACCCAATACATCTCTGAACTCTCCCATTCTAACCTAATAAGTCTCTTAACTCTCCCATTCTAACCCAATACATCTCTTAACTCTCCCATTCTAACCTAATATGTCTCTTAACTCTCCCATTCTAACCTAATACGTCTTTTAACTCTCCCATTCTAACCTAATACGTCTCTTAACTCTCCCATTCTAACCTAATACATCTCTTAACTCTCCCATTCTAACCCAATACATATATTACCTCTCCCATTCTAACCCAATACATCTCTTAACTCTCCCATTCTAACCCAATACATCTCTTAACTCTCCCATTCTAACCCAATACATCTCTGAACTCTCCCATTCTAACCTAATAAGTCTCTTAACTCTCCCATTCTAACCCAATACATCTCTTAACTCTCCCATTCTAACCTAATATGTCTCTTAACTCTCCCATTCTAACCTAATACGTCTTTTAACTCTCCCATTCTAACCTAATACGTCTCTTAACTCTCCCATTCTAACCTAATACATCTCTTAACTCTCCCATTCTAACCCAATACATCTCTTAACTCTCCCATTCTAACCCAATACATATATTACCTCTCCCATTCTAACCCAATACATCTCTTAACTCTCCCATTCTAACCCAATACATCTCTTAACTCTCCCATTCTAACCCAATACATCTCTTAACTCTCCCATTCAACCCAATACATCTCTTAACTCTCCCATTCAACCCAATACATCTCTTAACTCTCCCATTCTAACCCAATACATCTCTTAACTCTCCCATTCTAACCCAATACATCTCTTAACTCTCCCATTCTAACCTAATATGTCTTTTAACTCTCCATTCTAATCCTAACCTGATACCCCTCTTACCTCTCCCATTCTAACCTAACACAATACATCTCATAACTCTCCCATTCTAACCTAATCCAATGCATTTTATAACTCTTCCGTTCCTCTATTTAAATGCTGCTTGTTATCTACAGTCACTGAACTGGACATTCCATTCTCTCTAGTAATGCTGAGGGGGGGGGGGGGACCAGCCTCTGAAAGTGGACCAGCCTCTGAAAGTGGACCAGCCTCTGAAAGTGGACCAGCCCCTGAGGGGGGACCAGCCCCTGAGGGGGGACCAGCCTCTTAGAGAGGACAATCCTCTAAAAGGGGGACCAGACTCTAAAAGAGGACCAGCCTCTGAAGGGGGACCAGCCTCTGAGGGGGGACCATCTTCTAAAAGGGGGACCAGCCTCTAAAAGAGAACCAGACTCTAAAGGGGGACCAGATTCAAATTGGGACTGGTGTTCTCATCAGTTTACTTAACAATGGCCACTTGCAAAGTCCTAGTGCGACACATTCTCTACATCTGTTTTAGGGTCTATCAACACCAGCTCAGCCCCAATGTGTCCAAGCTGGAGATATTCCATGTCCATGCCAGTGGGGCCAATTTGAAGGGTCCCTTCACGGCAGCACCCATTTTTTTGGCCATTTTAAAAAGACAGTGAAGTCATTAAGATATACTCTCTTCACGGTATGCCAAAAGAAAACTGGAGAACACCACAGCTATTGTTTGTGCTGTGTTGTGTGTGTCCTGTGTCCGATTGTTCATAAGGGGTAAGCTTATGACCAGGGAATTGCTAGGGCAACCACCCTTTTGTGTGACTCTCTCTCTCTCTCTCTCTCTCTCTCTCTCTCTCTCTCTCTCTCTCTCTCTCTCTCTCTCTCTCTCTCTCTCTCTCTCTCTCTCTCTCTCTCTCTCTCTCTCTCTCTCTCTCGCTCTCTCTCTCAGCATCAATCACATCAGTAACAAACGTCATACTTCCCCACACACAATCCATTCATTTATAAGACCAAACAACAGAAGGGATGTGGATAATGTAGTTAAATAACGAGTGCAGGAAATGGGGACGAGAAAAGAGAGAGCTGATAGAGAGTGACATCCACAAGATCATATTCTGACAAGATGTGCAACTTTAATATAAAACCAATTCATTTTAAATGTGAGAAGAGTTACAGCTTCTAACAGAGGTAAGTCACAGACTGCTTTAAAAAAAATCCCTAACCCTGTTTTACATCCATCCAAATCACTGTATGTGTGCACTGTTCCATAGATGTTTTATATGGTCCTGTATAACATCATACGTTACTGTATGTTATCAGCTGCCCTGTGAGACCCCTAACGTTACACACTAAGTTGCATTATTACCTGTTTCTACGGAGATTTACTGCGTTCTACTTCTTGAAAGATTTCTTATAGTTGTAATTTTAACCTCCCCAATTTTTTTTTGAAATTACTGTATGTCCATGAATCAATAGTTAGAAGGGTTTGTCTGTATCAGTCAGTCTCCATCTAAGACCAGCAGAGATACATACAATACATGGCCACAAGTATGTGGAGACCCTTTCAAATTAGTGTATTCGGCTATTTCAGACACACCCGTTGTTGCTGACAGGTGTATAAAATTGAGCACACAACCATGCAATCTCCATAGACAAACATTTTCAGTAGAATGGCCAGTACTGAACAGCTCTGTGAATTTCAACATGGCACCCTCATAGGATTCCACCTTTCCAACAAATCCGTTTGTCAAATTTCTGCCCTGATTGAGCTGCCCCGGTCAACTGTAAGTGCTGTTATTGTGAAGTGGAAGAGTCTAGGAGCAACACTGGCTCAGCCGCGAAGTGGTAGGCCACACAAGCTCACAGAAAGGAACCGCCGAGTGCTGAATCGGGTAGAGTGTAAAAATTGTCTGTCCTTGGTTGCAACACTCACTACTTAGAACGATGAGCTCCTTCAGGTCTGCAGGAGGAGAACGGTCAGTCACTGCTGGAGGCTAGATACCGTAGCTCCTCCCCGAGTCACCCCAAATTTGTCACAACTTGCCCCTGTGACTGACTGACTGACTGAGACACAGACAGACAGACAGACAGACAGACAGACACAAACACACACACACACACACACACACACACACACACACACACACACACACACACACACACACACACACACACACACACACACACACACACACACACACACACACACACACACACACACACACACACACACCCTCCATATATGCACCTATCCATGTCCTCAGCTCCGAAGACCTAACACACATTCATTGAACCACCAACAAATGCAAACACACCAATACACACACTCATGTATGCAGGTAGACACACTCATGCAGGCTGGGACACACACTCATGCGGGCAGGTACACACACTCATGTGCTCAGTTTCAGCCTGAGGTCCCTGGTCTCTTTGTGTTGCAGTGGAATGGGCCATGTAATGTTAGGATGGATGGCTATAGAGGATGGCTATAGAGGAGGTGTGTTGGAGGCTGGAAGGGTCAGTGGCATAAGAAGCTGTAGTATTTCACCCCGACAATAATGCTTTCTATGGCTCTTTATTTATCAGGCCTACCACATGTAATACATTGCACTTGTAAAGCCCTGCTTGTTTTTATGTTTAAAGGAAATGTCGAGTTGGGAGGGGGGAGGAGGGGGCTATGGCATGTTGAGGGGAAGGGGGGAGGGGGCTGTAGCATGTTGAGGGGGAGGGGGCTCTGGCATGTTGAGGGGAAGGGGGAGGGGGCTGTAGCATGTTGAGGGGAAGGGGGGAGGGGGCTGTAGCATATTGAGGGGAAGGGGGGAGGGGGCTGTAGCATGTTGAGGGGAAGGGGGGAGGGGGCTGTAGCATGTTGAGGGGAAGGGGGGAGGGGGCTGTAGCATGTTGAGGGGGAGGGGGCTGTAGCATGTTGAGGGGAAGGGGGGAGGGGGCTATGGCATGTTGAGGGGAAGGGGGGAGGGGGCTGTAGCATGTTGAGGGGAAGGGGGGAGGGGGCTGTAGCATGTTGAGGGGAAGGGGGGAGGGGGCTGTAGCATGTTGAGGGGAAGGGGGGAGGGGGCTGTAGCATGTTGAGGGGAAGGGGGGGGGGGCTGTAGCATGTTGAGGGAAAGGGGGGAGGGGGCTGTGGCATGTTGAGGGGAAGGGGGGAGGGGGCTGTAGCATGTTGAGGGGAAGGGGGGAGGGGGCTGTGGCATGTTGAGGGGAAGGTGGAGGGGGCTGTAGCATGTTGAGGGGAAGGGGGGAGGGGGCTGTAGCATGTTGCGCGGGAGGGGGCTGTAGCATGTTGAGGGGGAGGGGGCTGTAGCATGTTGAGGGGAAGGGGGGAGGGGGCTGTGGCATGTTGAGGGGAAGGGGGGAGGGGGCTGTAGCATGTTGAGAGGAAGGGGGGAGGGGGCTGTAGCATGTTGAGGGGAAGGGGGGAGGGGGCTGTAGCATGTTGAGGGGAAGGGGGGAGGGGGCTATGGCATGTTGAGGGGAAGGGGGGAGGGGGCTGTAGCATGTTGAGCGGAAGGGGGGAGGGGGCTGTGGCATGTTGAGGGGAAGGTGGAGGGGGCTGTAGCATGTTGAGGGGAAGGGGGAGGGGGCTGTAGCATGTTGCGGGGGAGGGGGCTGTAGCATGTTGAGGGGGAGGGGGCTGTAGCATGTTGAGGGGAAGGGGGGAGGGGGCTGTGGCATGTTGAGGGGGAGGGGGCTGTAGCATGTTGAGGGGAAGGGGGGAGGGGGCTGTAGCATGTTGAGGGGAAGGGGGGAGGGGGCTGTGGCATGTTGAGGGGAAGGTGGAGGGGGCTGTAGCATGTTGAGGGGAAGGGGGGGGGGGCTGTAGCATGTTGCGGGGGAGGGGGCTGTAGCATGTTGAGGGGGAGGGGGCTGTAGCATGTTGAGGGGAAGGGGGGAGGGGGCTGTGGCATGTTGAGGGGGAGGGGGCTGTAGCATGTTGAGGGGAAGGGGGGAGGGGGCTGTGGCATGTTGAGGGGAAGGGGGAGGGGGCTGTAGCATGTTGAGGGAATGAGGGGTGGCGGCTGTAGCATGTAGAGGGGAAGGGGGAACGGGCTGTAGCATGTTGAGGGGGAGGGGGCTGTAGCATGTTGAGGGGAAAGGGGGAGGGGGCTGTGGCATGTTGAGGGGAAGGGGGCTGTGGCATGTTGAGGGGAAGGGGGAGGGGCTGTAGCATGTTGAGGGGGAGAGGATGAGAGGGAAGGTGAGAAGGGAAGTTAGGATGAGAGTTAAGGTTTTTCAGTCTACTTCATCCTAACTCTGTTTCCTTATCCAAGTTCCAACACTAGTCATCAGTCTTCTATTCAACAATCCAGGCTAACTGCTAAACTAAGCTGATCGCTAAGCTAACCAAGCTAATAACCTTTTTGTAGGACAAACCCTGCCCTGTCTCAGTTCTCCAGTCTGGAACAGGTGCATTGATCCTATCTACCCAAGACACTGAGAGCTAACAAGGCTAGATTATATGGTAATCCACGTTACGTCAAAACATCAGTCATGGTGTGGTAAAATTCAAGATATATCAAAATATCTGTCATTGAAGGTCACTTGCTAAGAGCTGAGGCATTCACGATGGGGAAACCCCTGGGGAACATGAGCCTTTGTGTTAGGTGAACCAATTCAGAAGAGACTTATCTGAGATCATAGGATAACCCTTTGAAAAACCCTTTTTGGTTCCAGGTAGAACCCTTTGAGTTCCATGTAGAACATGTTACACAGAGGGTTCTACATGCAACTCAAAATAGTTGGAATAAAAAGGGTTTTTCAAAGGGTTATCCTATGGCGACAGCCAAAGAACCCTTTTAGGTTCTAGATAGCACCTTTGTGACATCGATATGATTCTAGTGTCAGAATCAACGACAAAATGTAAATAGGATAATTTTGGTCATAAATTTAAAAAAAGTGTGTGTCACGGAATGAAGGGTACTGCAACAGTTTTCCCTGGGTTGGGTTTATTTCAATCCTGCCCACATGCCCACAGCTGGCAGCACCCAAGTAATCATCAATTCAGAACGCAGCTGTATGTTACCCAATGTAACATACAGTAAAGGGACCATCAGTAAATTACACAGTGTACATGCGAGTCTATGTATTAAAATTGTCCATAATTTGTCAAAATGTAAATTACTTAAAAACCTAATACCAACTATAAATTGTAGAAATGAATATACAAATATTTAACACATTTAATGAGAAAATTAAAAGATGTGCAACATGAAAATATTGACCCATTTACATTGTGTGATTTAATGACGGTCCCTAATTAGCCCAAGGGACAGACTATCCAATGTCAAACCAACTTTGCCAAGGTTGCACACCAGCAGGCGGAAGCTAATTGGCTAAATAAGCAGGCTAGCAGTAGCTAGGCCAGGCGACTTCAAGACACAAGACCTGGTTCGACTGTTTCAAGTCATCTAGAAAGGGTATACCTTTTTGGGATCCTTTTTTCTAAGAGTATAGAAGTTGCTTTTTAGGTGCAGTCGCTAAAAATAACACGAATGGACCGAGAACTTAATCGAGCAACTGACCAATTACGCAAGACCTTAGTTCTGAGTTGACCAAGATTACTCTGCACAGAAGAGCTTGTGTCAAGTATTTCTGAAATGTCAAAACAATGGGCTTACCTAATACAGTACACTGGTAACCATACACACACATCTGCTTGTCAAAACTAGCATTATAATTATTTTGCTGGGGAAAATAGTTATTTCAGCTTTGTTTACCAGCAAAGGACAACATCCTACCGTATCACGGAAAATCCATATCACAATATCTTTGATGTCTCGCGGCAGCCACTGTTTATTCACATTGACAATTTATTTGAATGAAGCTAGGTCTGCGTAGGCCACCTGAAAGGGCTGGTTCTGTCTGTCACGGTGGACGTCTAATGTTAGCGTTTCTTCAGACAGATCCACATACACGCTCATTGGGACTATTGATGGAGGTCTTAATGGCAGCTATCACTATCTCCTCCGTATACATATATCACTATCTAATCTGCATACAGCTATCACAATCTATTTTGTATGCCGCTATCACTCTCTTCAGTGTGTATCTATCACTATTTCCTCTGTATACAACTATCACTATCTATTCTGTATACATATATCACTATCTTTTCTGTATACAGCTATCACTATCTATTTAGTAAAAGATATCACTATATATTCTGTATACATATATCACTATCTAATCAAATCAAATCAAATCAAATGTATTTATATAGCCCTTCGTACATCAGCTAATATCTCGAAGTGCTGTACAGAAACCCAGCCTAAAACCCCAAACAGCAAGCAATGCAGGTGTAGAAGCACTACACCAGCATCTGTATACAGCTATCACTATCTATTTAGTATAAAGATATCACTATCTATTCTGCACACAGCTATCACTATCTTTTCTGTATACAGCTATCACTATCTATTTAGTATAAAGATATCACTATCTATTCTGTACACAGATATCACTATCTATTCCGCATACAGCTATCACTATCTATTTAGTATAAAGATATCACTATCTATTCTGTACACAGATATCACTATCTATTCCGCATACAGCTATCACTATCTATTCTGTATACAGCTATCACTATCTATTTAGTATAAAGATATTACTATCTATTCTGCATACAGCTATCACTATCTTTTCTGTATACAGCTATCACTATCTATTTAGTATAAAGATATTACTATCTATTCTGCATACAGCTATCACTATCTTTTCTGTATACATCTATCACTGTCTCTTCTGTGTGGATAGTGTATACAACTCGTCTTCACTCGCTCTTCTGTGTGCCCTGAGATGAATGAGCAATGACAACGAGCAGCGGGAACGATTGACGATATCGTTGTCAGTGATCACCGAAGGCTAATGGTTGTTGGAACAGGATATTGCCCTATGTAGATTGGGGTTTTGCCAGGCTATAGAATTCTTATCAGTACGTGTATGAGGAGATGATGCTGGGGGAAAGTGATATTTTAGCTGCCTACTGAAAAGTCGTTCATCATAGCGGGAAGCGAGAGCCTTGTGTCCATTAAAAGGGCCATATTCAAGGTCCCAGTGCAACCGGCTAAGTGACTAAGGACGTCCAGTTTGGGTCAATTTTCCTATGACCTTGCCTTGAGGTCCTAGGGGACCCGGGCTCACCTTGTTTGAACAAGGGGGTATCCCAGACAACGCAATGGCAGTAAGCCTTTGCCAAGCGACTGAAATGGAGTCGCAAGCTCTTAAATAGCAAACCCATATTGTCTTTTGGCCTCTTCTGTTTCTTGGCAAGCATCTCTCAGTGCCAACGAAGTCATCAAAGGGGCCATTACTAATCGGACGAGACTGACCAAGCAAACTCAAACTCCCAATGGCGTGGTCCTGAACTGGAGGTCAGTATTCCAAAAAAACATGGGACTTCTTTTATTCTTATGTGGATTGCCAAGCCTCAAGCTTTTGGAAGGCCTTTTCCGTCCAAATTGACAATGCCACGGCATCTATTTGTAGCCGTCTCCCCCTAAAGAGCGGGAGAGCAGGGCGTTAAATTGCATGATGGACTTAATCTAAATCAGGAATAGACTGCTGCATTCAGGGAAGCTTTGCCCGGCCGTCTCAATTAATGCTTTTGAAACGCCATCTCTCATTAAGCCGTGAGAGCACACTGAGTTAGCAGCCAAAGGGGAGCATTAAGCTCTGTCTCAAAGAGATGGCATGCATCGATCCCTGATAGTGGGGCATCTGCTCCTTCAGTATTTATGCCAGTATAGCCTTGCATAAATAGATACATGTATACTATATGTTTAACATAAGGTTGCTATAATTAGCCTTTGTCTAGTTTTGTAGATGAACGTGGCAAAGCTAAATTGAGTAATAAAAAAAATATTTTATCTAAAAAAAAAAAAACGAGAATCATTTGTCATTTGAAATTGTAAACATATATACAATATCTATCATAGTACATATCGAAGAATTGAGAGTGTCTGTTGAATTTCAACATTCAAAACTGTTGGTTCTGATGATGGAGAACAATCTGCCAGACAATATTTTTGCATAATTAGATCTAAGGTATAACGTTGATCTTGTTTTTTTTTTTCTAAGGCTGCCCATAATGATGAGACTATAGGTCAAAGGAACGTGATCTCTCTCCAATATTCAGAGACTATCGGTCAAAGGAACGTGATCTCTCTCCAATATTCAGAGACTATCGGTCAAAGGAACATGATCTCTCTCCAATATTCTGAGACTATAGGTCAAAGGAACGTGATCTCTCTCCAATATTCTGAGACTATCGGTCAAAGGAACATGATCTCTCTCCATGAGAGACATGATCTCTCTTTTACAGTAGGTAAAAGGTACATGATCTCTCTTCAGAATGCAGAGACTATACAGTAGGTCAAAGTTACATGATTTCTCTTCAGAATGCAGAGACTATAGGTCAAAGGAACGTGATCTCTCTCCAATATTCTGAGACTATACAGTAGGTAAAAGGTACATGATCTCTCTTTGGAATGCAGAGACTATACTGTAGGTAAAAGGTACATGATCTCTCTTCAGAATGCAGAGACTATACTGTAGGTAAAAGGTACCTGATCTCGTCTTGTATATTCGTGGCTTTGATTTGTTGATATAGGAATAGCTGATGGCAGGACCCTGCTATTTGATTACCTCACTACATAAAATGAATAGTTAGCACCACTACTAATTCATATATAACATACGGTGAGTGCACAAAACATTAAGAACACCTGCTCTTTCCATGGCATAGACTGACCAGGTGAATCGAGGTGAAAGCTATTATCCCTTATTGATGTCACTTGTTAAATCTACTTCAATCAGTGTAGATGAAGGGGAGGAGACAGGTTAAAGAAGGAATTTTAAGCCTTGAGATAATGTTTATGTCAAGAACTGCAATGCTGCTGAGTTTTTCACGATCAACAGTTTCCCGTGTGTATCAAGAATGGTCCACCACCCAAAGGACATCCAGAAACCTTGTAGAGTCCATGCCCCAACAAATTGAGGCTGTTCTGAGAGCAAAACGAGGGGAGGTGCAACTTAATATTAGGAAAGTGTCCTTAATGTTTTGTACACTCCGTGTTTGTAATTAACACTACATTCTGATCCTGAAGCTTAGAAAAAGTCCCTGAAGTCTATCATCGTAATGACATTCTGTGGCATTCCATCCTTTAAAAAAAACAAACAGCTACAAAACTAGGTCTTCATCACATTTCACGGTGAAATATTTACTCTCATGTCTTTGTTAGTGGAATTTGCCAGATTCTTCTTTTCGGGCTCCCACGGTGAGATGGAGAGCCTGGTGCAGTGGCACATATTTCACAGTTGGAAGGTGGGGCTTAGACACTAATCCTGTGAAAGGGAGAACAGCCATGATGAAATGAGGAAGGACACACAGTGCATTGTCCTTCAACATTCCACCGAGCAGTCCACGTTTTAATGTTGTTGTCAGGACTAGTCACCTGGACGCATGGTGGGGATTGTGAATGTCCTCCTTTCCACACAAGGAACAAGTCTGTCTCTCCATCAGCTCAACTCCCCCGAAAAACGCAACAGAAGCACACATAATATAATTAATAGAACAGGCTTGGAAGCTTTATGGTGGAGATTGTGAATTGACAATGATGGATGTTAGGAAAAGGATGGTGTGAATATGTTCTATCTCTCCGTCAGCTCTAGCCTTCTCTTCAGCTCTGGGGAAGATGTGTTCTTAGTCGTATTTATTTATTTTCTTCTCTCCTGAGCTCCTGACTGCAGGTGCTACCATAGAAATAGAACGAATAGAATGGGCGTCCCCCTTCACGTCAATGATGGCATGATGGGTGAACTGGCGGCCATTGCGAGTTTACCCATAGGAGCAAAGCAGGAAGTAAAATCCGTGCTATGATTTGTTGATTCAACTCAACTGACATTACAAAAAAATGACATTCCATTGCATGAGCCACATTGGTTAGCATCATTAGAATGAACATTCTACATTACCGTGGAAATGAATGCATAACAATACCAGGCAACCATACCGAGTGTACCCATGATTTTACCAGTCAAATTGCCAGGGTTAAAGCTTCCAAGCCTGTTCTATTAATTATATTTGTATGTGTGCTTCTGCTGCATTGTGCGGGGGGGGGGGGGTGTTGCCTAGGCAACCAAATACTTTTTTTGCTTTATCCAGGGGAGAATGACTGCCCCCTCTCATTGAAGCTACGGAAGTTCAAGGCCAACCTGCTGCACTGGAGGAATTGTTTGCGTGTTAAAAACATTTAAAATAAAAAAAAAATCCAAGACAATCATTGTACCAATAATTGCTTCTAATACGAGAAATCACCATGTTGTCTCTATAGCAAGCAAATTTAGTTCCGGATGGAGAAAGTTGCGTTCTGTGCATGGTTCTCTATGCTATTTCATGTTGTAATGTCAAAATGATCCAGCAGATAACCGTGGTGAGCCATTACCTCCATTAGCTGGCTATGTGAGGTTAGTGTGCCATGTCCAAAACAGTTTGTTCGCAACAAACAACCAGCTATCATATGATAGTCCATGCCTGTTCATTTATTTATATATGAAAATTATCACAGTCAAGCAATAATATTGTCTTTTAAAAAGAAGTTGTTATTTTCTTTGTATAAAATTAGCTATTAGAAAGCAAGCAGGCAACTAGTCCAAACCTGGTAGCTAGATGGCTAGCAGAGGAAAACAACTCTCAAATTGCAATGATTACAGGTCGACAAGTAGGCTTATGCAAAACAAGTAGCTACCCAAGCTAGCTAGTATACTTTCTGATAAACCTCGTAGCCTTTGGCTAGCATACAGGTCAACTGCAACCAAAGCAATGTAGCTTTTATTCAGCTAGCTAGTATTTCCTCCATGAATGAAGAAAACTAGCTATCTAGCTGACAGCCTAGAAAAAAATGGAGGCTTGATAACATGAGATTTGGTGATTTAATAGAAATGTTAGAAAAACTATTTATATATAAATTATTCATTAGATAATCTAGTTTGTCCGGCCGTGGTCTGCATATGGTTTCCTACGCATTCTCAAGTCCAGCTTTCTGACGCTCGCGACCCGGAACTACCAGAACACTAGCTTTGTTTAAAAACATTTTGATTTGGTCTATGTCCTTTTTAACCAATTTTTTTCTCCATAATTGCACACAGAAGAAGTTACAGCATAAGGATAATTGAATTGCTAAAGGCAACATGCAGTACCCCGGTCAGCCTTTAGTCAATGAGAGGGGGCAGCACTGACCTAGCCTACAACGTCACTTCCTGGAGTAGCTCAAACGCTATCATATCATTATAATTTTTTAGGGACACTGTAGGTAGCGTTAGTGAGGGAACAAACTCCCTCACGACGCCAGGTCAGCGGAGTCAATCACCACCTTCCGGAGACACCTGAAACCCCACCTCTTTAAGGAATACCTAGGATAGGATAAAGTAATCCCCCCCCCCCCCCCCCCCCTTAAAAGAGTTAGATGAACTATTGTAAAGTGGTTGTTCCACTGGATATCATAAGGTGAATGCACCAATTTGTAAGTCGCTCTGGATAAGAGCGTCTGCTAAATGACTTAAATGTAAAATGTAAATGTTAGCTAACGGTCGTCGGCTCTATCTAGTTGTCACTAGTTACCACAGCCACAAAGTCAAAATCCATGAAAAATGTGTTTTTTTTGTACTTCATTTAAAGTTAAGCTAAGGCATAAGGTTGGCAGTGTAGTTAAAGTTAGAATTAAGGTAAGGGTTAGGTTTAAAATCAGATTTTAAGAAGATAAATTGTAGAACTAGCCACTATGATTTTGCTCTTGTGATAACTAGTAACGATTGCTGTACCTGCTCCAAATCTCCACGTTTCTTCATCCTATAGCTTGTCCTCCATTTAGTCCCCTGACTTATCAAAACGTGTTTTCTCATGCTCTCTCTTTTCTCTCTGCAGCAGTCAGATCGTGAGCAAATGTTTGGAACATCAAATCGCAATAAAATCGCAGTATTGAATCACAATACATATAGGATCGCGATAATCACAAAACAAATAGGATCGTGATAATCACAAAACAAATAGGATCGTGATAATCAGAATACGTACATATCGTATCGGCACCTAAGTACCGTGATAATATCGTATTGTGAGGTCCCTGGCAATTCCCAGCCCTATTGTAACGTCTCCATAAGAATCTTCACATAGGAATGAATGGTGTCACGTGACTGATGACTTTGTCCATTCATACAGTGTATAGGAGGAGGGGAATGTCTTTAGCTTCCCTCCAGGCCTGAGGGCATACACTTTCTAGTAGGCTTAGATTTAATATATGGCAAATAGGAGTAGCAACATGGTCCGCTACTTTCCTCAGTAATTTTCCATCCAAGTTGTCAGACTCGGGTGGCTTGTCATTGTTGATAGACAACAATAATTCGTCATCGCTTCCACACTCGCTTTACGGAATTAAAAAATTACAATGCTTGTCTTTCATAATTTGTTCAGATATACTTGGATGTGTAGTATCATTGTTTGTTTTTGGCATGTCACGTATACATTTTCTAACCTTGCCCATGAAAAAATGATTTAAGTAATTGGCAATATCAGTGTTGTGATGAATGAGCCATGTGATTCAACGAATTGATGGAGCGGAGTTAGCCTTTTTGCTTAAAATTTAATTTAAGGGGCTACAAAGCGTTATACTGTCATTTATCTTTGTTTCATAGTGTAGTTTCTTCTTCTTTTTATTAAGTTTAGTCACATGATTTTTCAATTTGCCTTATTTTTGCCAATCGGTTGTGCAGCCAGTCTTATTTGCCATTCCTTTTGCCTCATCCCTCTTTACCGTACAATTTTTCAATTCCTCATCAATCCACGAGGATTTTTTTTTTTTTTTACAGTAAATTTCTTAATGGGTGCTTATTAGATTATTAGGATTAAGCAATTTCATAAATGTGTCAAGTGCCGCGTCTGGTTGCTCCTCATTACACACCACGGACCAGCAAATATTCTTTACATCATCAACATAGCAATCACTACAAAAAGTATTGCATGTCCTCATACATTATATTAGGCCCAGCCTTTGGTTTTCCTCGACATAACTACTATATTGTGATCACTACATCCAATGGATCTGGATTCTGCTTTGAAGCTAATTTCTGCAGCGTTAGTAAAGATGTGATCAATACATGTTGATGATTTCATTCCTGTGCTGTTTTTAACTACCCTGGTAAATTGACTTACATTTCTCTAGATAAGTCGGTCCATCTATGGTACACTTTTACATTCTCTAGATAAGTCGGTACATCCATGATACAGTTTTACATTCTCTAGATAAGTCGGTCCATCCATGATACAGTTTTACATTCTCTAGATAAGTCGGTCCATCCATGATACAGTTTTACATTCTCTAGATAAGGGATGTTGTTTTGTTATTTGTGTCTGCATTAGAAAGAGGCATCTATTTGGAATTTCCCAACCTATGCCTCTTTGTAAAGACTTGGCCCCTGTGACAGCCTTGTGTGTGTATGTATCTGTTTATGTGTTTGTGTATGTATCTGTGTGTGAGTGTGTGTGTGTGTGTGTGTGTGTGTGTGTGTGTGTGTGTGTGTGTGTGTGTGTGTGTGTGTGTGTGTGTGTGTGTGTGTGTGTATGTATCTGTGTGTGTGTGTGTGTGTGTGTGTGTATGTATTTGTGTGTGTGTGTGTGTGTGTGTATGTATCTGTGTGTGTGTGTGTGTGTGTGTGTGTATGTATCTGTGTGTGTGTTTGTGTATGTATCCGAGTGGGTGTGTTTGTGTATGTGTCTGTGTGTGTGTGTGTTTGTGTGTGTGTTTGTGTATGTATCTGTGTGTGTGTGTGTGTGTGTGTGTGTGTGTGTGTGTGTGTGTGTGTGTGTGTGTGTGTGTGTGTGTGTGTGTGTGTGTTTGTGTCTGTATCTGTGTCTGTGTGTGTGTGTTTGTGTATGTATCTCTGTGTGTGTGTGTGTGTGCGTGTTTGTGTATGTATCTCTGTGTGTGTGTGTGTGTGTTTGTGTATGTATCTGTGTGTGTGTGTGTGTGTGTTTGTGTATGTATCTCTGTGTGTGTGTGTGTGTGCGTGTTTGTGTATGTATCTCTGTGTGTGTGTGTGTGTGTTTGTGTATGTATCTGTGTGTGTGTGTGTGTGTTTGTGTATGTATCTGTGTCTGTGTGTGTGTGTTTGTGTATGTATCTGTGTGTGTGTGTGTGTGTGTTTGTGTATGTATCTGTGTGTGTGTGTTTGTGTATGTATCTGTGTGTGTGTGAATGCCATTTCTCTCAGCCGCCTCCTCGCCTCTGATCCTCGGTTGGCATGGCGAGGAAGCAGCAGGGGGCTTTCACTTCAATTTGCCATCGTTTGTCACCACTTGCCCCTGTGACACACACACACACACACACACACACACACACACACACACACACACACACACACACACACACACACACACACACACACACACACACACACACACACACACACACACACACACACACACACACAGACACACACACTTCTATAGACTGCCGACACTTCATCGAGACACACCGTAGTGCCATCTGCCATCAAAGCACAAAGGGGATTTTTTTTTTAACCCATTCTGTAACATGGAACTGACTGTAGAGTGGACACAGTTCCTAATAAATGTTGATCGTATCTCTTCTACAAAGTCTATATTTATATGCAACAATGGTTTCAGTCCTCTGAATCAGCTCGTTTGTTCATTAATACAGTCTAAAGTGTGTTTTAAACAATAACGTTGAGATGGTGATTTGATCCACCCTTTGGCTCAATATCTAATTGCACATTTGAGAAAACGTACGAGGGCATCTCGCACCTGAACACAATTAGAAAAGACAGAAAATTATAATTATAGAAATTATCTCCAAAATGAAATGTTGGGGTGTTAAATCGATACTTTGGGGACTGGTCTCTGCCCCTTCATAATTAGGGATAATCTAACTGCCGGGGAGAAGACTCCTCCGTCTAATTTCATTACATATTGATTCGGTGTCATCGTTCATTTGCACTTCATTTACTGGCCCTCTATCCGGGGCCCAGACTCCAGACAGAAGCTTTATTGTATTCCCAAAAATCTATTAGCGCATATGATCATTTTAAATGTATTTCATTCTCGTTGTCATGGGAGCGGATCAAGTTCCTCTCATTTTCTTCCACGAAGTACAAAAAGAGAATATCCAGTCGGCTATAAATATGGTTTTGGCCAACCCGTGGTTTTCATTCATTTCGGTGATGGATGATGGGAGAAGGGCTCAGAAGGAACGATGTTAAACCGAGGGCTGGGCTTTTCCATTATTTTGGGTCCTATGTCCTGGCGAGCAGTTGGCACGCTCGTTCTGTGCCACATGCCTGGTGCTGTGGCGATGCAAGGGCAGGAGTGGGCGAGTGTGTGGGCGCGAGGACCCGATGCCATCTGGACTCTGCCCTGTTCTGCTGCCCTGCCAGTTGACGACAATGCCCTTGGACACAGGGTAGACCCAGAGAAGACACAGGGGTGACCAATAGAGAAATGCCCCTGATGCCCGCTGTATTGGCAACACCACCCCCAAAACCGAAGACGGATAGCACCCATCCTTTGGGAGCTGTCACCCGTGGTTACCTGCTTCTAGAGTGGGCCAGTGAGCGGGAAAAATAAAAATTTCCCGAGTAGTTGGGAAACGGGAGAATGTTGTGCCGTAGATCAAGACCACTCAATGCTCACACAACAAACACGGGAAACACTCTGGACTGGGAGCAGAAGATGACAACTTGCACATACCGATTATATGTGTGTCACCGATTGTTTAAGCAAATGTTGTAGTAACTGCTATTCTCCACAAAGCAAAGACGTTTAGGAGCGCCCTACACACATGCAAAGTAATTATCCAACTTCAGACTAAAAAGTGTTTTTCAAGCCTCTTTCACATTAAATAACAAAAGTAGACACTTATACTTAAGGATTTTTGGAGGTAGGTTGCTTACACTTCAAGTTACAGGCCAGCATCCCGGAGTCGCCTCTTCACTGTTGACGTTGAGACTGGTGTTTTGCGGCTACTATTTAATGAAGCTGCCAGTTGAGGACTTGTGATGCGTCTTTAAAGGAATAAGCTTCTTCCAGTTCGAGGTGAGTAATCGTTGTTCTGATGTCCAGAAGTTATTTTCGGTCATAAGAGACAGTAGCAGCAACATTATGTACAAAATAAGTAAAAAGAATAAGTTACAAACAGGGCAAAAAAAACTAACGAAATCGCACAATTGGTCAGGAGCATGTAAAACGTCAGTTCTCTGCTTCGGCGCCATTTTAGCAATCTTACAATATACGTATGTGCTAGCTGATGTGTGCGAATGCGTGTGTCTGTACCTGTGCATGTGTCTCTTCACAGTCCCCGCTGTTCCATAAGGTGTATTTTTATCTGATTTTTGAATCTGATTCTACTGCTTGTATCAGTTACCTGATGTGGAATAGAGTTCCATTTAGTCATGGCTCTATGTAGTACTGTGCACCTCTCGTAGTCTGTTCTGGAGTTGGGGATTTGTTAAGAGACCTCTTGTGGCATGTCTTGTGGGGTATGCATGGGTGTCTGAGCTGTGTGCTAGTATTTTAACAGCTCGGTGCACTCAGCATGTGAATACTTCTTACAAAAACAAGTAGCAATGAAGTCAATCTCTCCTCCACCCTGAGCCATGAGAGATTGACATGCGTATAATTAATGTTAGCGCTCTGTGTATATTTAAGGGCCAGCCGTACCGTCCCTCTTTGTGGCACCTGACCACACGACTGAACAGTAGTCCAGGTGCAACAAACTAGGGCCTGTAGGACCTGCCTTTGTTGATAATGTTGTTAAGAAGGTAGAGCAGCGCTATAGTATAGACAGACTTCTCCCCATCTTAGCTATTGTTATATCAACATGTTTTGACCATGACAATCCAGGGTTACTCCAAGCCACCTCAACTTGCTCAATTTCCACATTATTCATTACAAGATTTAGTTGAGATTTAGGGTTTAGTGAATGATTAGTTCAAAATACAATTATTTTTGTTTTTTAAATATTTAGGACTAACTTTTTCCTTGCCACACACTCTGAAACTAACCGCAGCTCTTTAAGTGTTACAGTCATTTCAGTCGCTGTAGCAGCTGACGTGTAGTGTTGAGCCATCCACAGACATAGACAGCGGCATGTAAATAGTAAAGATTGAAAAAAAATATGTGGCCTAGACAGCTGCTCTGGGGAATTACTGATCCTACCTGGATTATGTTGGAGAAAGGTATTATCTAACTGAGTTTCAGAGACAGATTATGAATGTCATCTGCAAGTTATTGATTTCATGAACCTTGTTTCTTAGGCTACATATGTTAATGTGGGCACTTTTTTAGTACTTTTCTGCAATGCTTGATTGTTTTTATTGCTTTACTGGGAAGCTTATCAGAAGTAGACATGCTCATGTTATTTATGTTTGAGCTGATAGTGCAGGGTGAACTGTACAGTGGACATCCTACTAGGGCACACCGCCTCAGTGCAAAAAGTATAAATCGGATTCATAGGCACATGATTGCTGCATACAATAGCTGTAGGATCAGCAGAGGTATTCAGGGTAGTTAGAAGGTCACAAATGAAGATACTTACATTGTGTCTATCAACGCCCCTGGTGTAATTTACGACAACTCTGCGCCACAATTGTATGGATTAACTGAGCTGGGTTTGGATCCTTGATAAGTCATTGTCTCAAAGCAGCCTTGAAATGTGTGGACAGAGTCCAGGAGTCAAGATGATTTGGATGGTCGTTCCTGTAGAATATTTTATGTTTCTACAAGGTGTCGAAGTTGTCTATGAAAGTGATTTCAACAGAGCTACAGAAATATTTTTGTGAGGTGTGTAATGCCAGTAGCCTGCTGAATATTTCACACCCAACGATGGTACCAGACCTGAAAGAAAATAATTGGCCACTTTTTGGAATCTTTCAGTGCTAGAATCAGTTCTTTAAAATACATTTTCAGAAGTTCAGAGCTAGTCCTCCTAATGTTATTTGACCCAATTTGGACTATGACAGCGTCAGCATCTGTCCTAGAATGGTCGGAAGCAGCCTTGTAACGTCCTGTACTCGTACTCCAGGATAGCACAGGGTTTCCCCCGGGAACCAAGATGTTTCTTACCATAGAACTTCCGATGACGACAGCTGGTGCAATGGTTGAGGAGGTCCCGCCGTTCTTTCACCTCGACCTGGTTTCGCAAACCCCTCGAGGACCAAAGGGTGCTTGGCCCGATGGACCCGAGTCAGCTGTAGTACCCATCATGGATGATGAATGGGCGGGAATCTCAGACAGTCTCACAGTCTGATGAGGGTGGGATTTTTGAGGTTCTAAACCCGAGGTAGAAGCCACTGGAGAGGGAGACAGAACAGAGGATGAAGGCGCAGGTACCTCCGGATCCATTCTCGAATTGTAAGCCCCCAAGGAAGAAGGCAGTGGAGCTGGCTCTGGATCCAGGGCACCGAAGCTGTTTCTGGTGTGTGTCCGGTCCGGGCTTAACATCTCTAAGGAGGCCCCCGTTGCCAGAGGTCGCTGTTTTCGACTTCCACGGCGAGTGACATATCTCCAAGGTTGGTTGGTAGGATTGAGAACTGGAAGATCCACGAAGTCATCTAGGAGTATCCTACTAGCTCCATTCTCCAGGGAAAGGGGAGACCCCTTCGGGGAGGGATCCCTGCAGAGTACCAGCCAGTCGGCTGTGGAGAGCGGCATCCGGCTACTGGGGTAGAAGAGAAAGAGAAAGTAGACAGGTGTGGGTTCCCCAGTAGCTTGTGTAGGTTCGCTACTTGTTTGCTAAGAGTAGCCACTTCGCCCCTGTAGTTCTCTGCAAGCAAACAGTTGCAACATTGAAGGTCTGTGCGGTCCACATTGTCCCGGAATAAAGCAAAAATAAACACAGCTCCTGCAGCATTGAACACGTTTGTTAGTGTCCTCCATTTGAGGCTCCAGGCTAGCTAGCCTCCATTTATCTCCTCTTGACAGGGAACTCCCAACTTGTCCGAGAGAGAACCGTACGGCTATCAAAAACGGGGGGGTTCCCCAATAAATATCAATACTCTAAATACTGAAGGGCTCTCTTTCCGGCTGGCGTTAAGGCGTCACTAGTGTCAAATGCACGTTAGTTTGCAAGTTGTAAAAAACTGGCGCACTGTCATTTTCCAGCCCTAATTCTAAGTTTAACCTTTCACCTGTTTTATATCAGCTCGCTTGTGCTCAGATGGGCAGTTGTGGAGATATCTCAGGTGTGTCCTTAAAAAAATGATCCAAAGTGCTAATTTCAGGCAGTGCTGATAGATATATTTAAGACCAAACCAAAAGCTGGTTTTTAGCTGGTAACGCAGTTGGTTACGGCATGAATTTTGACAGCGGAAAACACAGCCTATTGTGCTTTTGGTGCCTCTAACCGCAGGGCTCTCCAGAGGGTGGAAAACTACCTGTCCTCCAGGACACCTACAGCACCCGATGTCACAGGAAGGCCAAAAAATACCATCAAGGACAACAACCACCCGAGCCACTGTCTGTTCACCCCGCTATCATCCAGAAGGCGAGGTCAGTACAGGTGCATCAAAGCTGGGACCGAGAGACTGAAGAACAGCTTCTATCTCAAGGCCATCAGACTGTTAAACAGCCATCACTAGCACATTAGAGGCTGCTGCCCTATATACATAGACTTGGAATCACTGGCCACTTTAATAATGGAACACTAGTCAATTTAAAGATGTTTACATATTTTGCATTATTCATCTCATATATACAGTGGGGAGAACAAGTATTTGATACACTGACAATTTTGCAGGTTTTCCTACTTACAAAGCATGTAGAGGTCTGTAATTTTTATCATAGGTACACTTCAACTGTGAGAGAAGGAATCTAAAACAAAAATCCAGAAAATCACATTGTATGATTTTTAATTAATTAATTTGCATTTTATTGCATGACATAAGTATTTGATACATCAGAAAAGCAGAACTGAATATTTGGTACAGAAACCTTAGTTTGCAATTACAGAGATCATACGTTTCCTGTAGTTCTTGACCAGGTTTGCACACACTGCAGCAGGGATTTTGGCCCACTCCTCCATACAGACCTTCTCCAGATCCTTCAGGTTTCGGGGCTGTCGCTGGGCAATACGGACTTTCGGCTCCCTCCAAAGATTTTCTATTGGGTTCAGGTCTGGAGACTGGCTAGGCCACTCCAGGACCTTGAGATGCTTCTTACGGAGCCACTCCTTAGTTGCCCTGGCTGTGTGTTTCGGGTCGTTGTCATGCTGGAAGACCCAGCCACGACCCATCTTCAATGCTCTTACTGAGGGAAGGAGGTTGTTGGTCAAGATCTCGCGATACATGGCCCCATCCATCCTCCCTTCAATACGGTGCAGTCGTCCTGTCCCCTTTGCAGAAAAGCATCCCCAAAGAATGATGTTTCCACCTCCATGCTTCACGGTTGGGATGGTGTTCTTGGGGTTGTACTCATCCTTCTATTCCTCCAAACACGGCGAGTGGAGTTTAGAGCAAAAAGCTCTATTTTTGTCTCATCAGACCACATGACCTTCTCCCATTCCTCCTCTGGATCATCCAGATGGTCATTGGCAAACTTCAGACGGGCCTGGACATGCGCTGGCTTGAGCAGGGGGACCTTGCGTGCGCTGCAGGATTTTAATCCATGACGGCGTAGTGTGTTACTAATGGTTTTCTTTGAGACTGTGGTCCCAGCTCTCTTCAGGTCATTGACCAGGTCCTGCCGTGTAGTTCTGGGCTGATCCCTCACATTCCTCATGATCATTGATGCCCCACGAGGTGAGATCTTGCATGGAGCCCCAGACCGAGGGTGATTGACCGTCATCTTGAACTTCTTCCATTTTCTAATAATTGTGCCAACAGTTGTTGCCTTCTCACCAAGCTGCTTGGCTATTGTCCTGTAGCCCATCCCAGCCTTGTACAGGTCTACAATTTATCCCTGATGTCCTTACACAGCTCTCTGGTCTTGGCCATTGTGGAGAGGTTGGAGTCTGTTTGATTGAGTGTGTGGACAGGTGTCTTTTATACAGGTAACGAGTTCAAACAGGTGCAGTTAATACAGGTAATGAGTGGAGAACAGGAGGGCTTCTTAAAGAAAAACTAACAGGTCTGTGAGAGCCGGAATTCTTACTGGTTGGTAGGTGATCAAATACTTATGTCATGCAATAAAATGCAAATTAATTACTTAAAAATCATACAATGTGATTTTCTGGATTTTTGTTTTAGATTCCGTCTCTCACAGTTGAAGTGTACCTATGATAAAAATGACAGACCTCTACATGCTTTGTAAGTAGGAAAACCTGCAAAATCGGCAGTGTATCAAATACTTGTTCTCCCCACTGTATATACTGTATTTTATTCTATTCTATTGTATCTTAGTCTATGCCGCTCTGACATTGCTCCCCCAAATATTTATATGTTCTTAATTCCATTCCTTACTTTATATTTGTTTGTATTGTTGTTCTTGTTAGATATTACTTGTTAGATATTACTTGTTAGATATTACTACACTGTTGGAGCTAGAAACACAAGCATTTCGCAACACCCGCAATAACTTCTTCTTAACACGTTTATGTGACCAATAAAATGTGATTTGATTTGATTTAAACTTCGTAGAAGCATAAAAAAACAAATGTTTTTCCCAAGTCGTTTATATTTAATTAAAAACCAATCATAGCCTCCCCTCCACTCAATTATATTTTTTTTGTTGTCTGCCCAATGCAATCGCGGAGTAGTCAAGACTGGCGATAACCACTTGGAATGAAATCGGAAAATTTTATTAAAATATAGAGTTTGAGAGGAGTAAAACAGCGAGCTGCCATTCCTTTTTTATCTCTACCTTGTAGACCATGCAGGAGACAGGCCCATGTTATTTTAGCCATGCAGGAGACAGGCCCATATTATTTTAGCCATGCAGGAGAAAGGCCCATATTATTTTAACCATGCAGGAGACAGGCCCATATTATTTTAACCATGCAGGAGACAGGTTCATATTATTTTAACCATGCAGGAGGCAGGCCCATATTATTTTAACCATGCAGGAGACAGGCCCATATCATTTTAACCATGCAGGAGACAGGTCCATATTATTTTAACCATGCAGGAGACAGGTCCATATTATTTTAACCATGCAGGAGGCAGGCCCATATTATTTTAACCATGCAGGAGACAGGCCCATATTATTTTAGCCATGCAGGAGACAGGCCCATATTATTTTAGCCATGCAGGAGACAGGCCCATATTATTTTAGCCATGCAGGAGACAGGCCCATATTATTTTAGCCATGCAGGAGACAGGCCCATATTATTTTAGCCATGCAGGAGACAGGCCTATATTATTTTAGCCATGCAGGAGACAGGCCCATATTATTTTAGCCATGCAGGAGAAAGGCCCATATTATTTTAACCATGCAGGAGACAGGCCTATATTATTTTAACCATGCAGGAGACAGGCCTATATTATTTTAGCCATCCAGGTCCCGTTTCTGGACGTGCGTCAACCCCCTCCATGATGTAGGCTACGTGTCCATGTCCATCATGAAACAAGAGATGAGAACCTCGTCTTTAGAGGTAAAAAATTGCTTATTTTCCGTTTCATATGTTCAAAACCAAAGCCCTCCCTTAGGCCTACTATAACAAAGGCTGGTTCAACAGCAATGCCTGTCTTTTTTATCCTGGTGATTTTATGATCTCTCTCTCTCTCCATTTCTCTCTCTCTCCATTTCTCTCTCTCTCCATTTCTCTCTCTCCATTTCTCTCTCCAATTTCTCTCTCTCTCTCTCTCTCTCTCTCTCTCCATTTCTCTCTCCAATTTCTTTCTCTCTCTCTCTCTCTCTCTCTCTCTCTCTCTCTCTCTCTCTCTCTCTCTCTCTCTCTCTCTCTCTCTCTCTCTCTCTCTCTCTCTCTCTCTCTCTCTCTCTCTGTGTGTGATAATCTTTCTGCATGTGAGAATCCTCTTTCATCCCACATGTAAGTGAGGGCGCACACACACACACACACACACACACACACACACACACACACACACACACACACACACACACACACACACACACATACATACACATACACACACACACACACACACACACACACACACACACACACACACACACACACACACACACACACACACACACACACACACACACACACACACCAGTCTGTCTGTCAGTGGGGCCTCTGACACTACTGACTGGCTACAATCCTTGACTCACAACAGACAGAGTAGGCTAACCAAGAAAGTAGACACCCAGCCCTGCCAAGCTCCATGGCTGGACAGCCCCTCCAGGGTCCTGCAGTGTGAGAACTCCCTGCATGCAATCTATAGATCCAACAGTTTCCCATTAAACCCTCTCTAAGCCTGGAAAACAACACCATGTTCGTTGCCATTTCGGACTTGTTTGTTTCGCTACATGCATGTTAGCTATTTTCAAAAAACGAAGTGTGGTGCTGGCTATGCAGTTCATTCAATGTCAGCAAGACAAAAATAGAACTCTTTCAAAAGTATTAGACATCGACTGAATGCTATTTTGAATTTTTGCAAAGCCCCATTTGCTCAACTTCATGAAGAAAATGTGTAAGAAAACAATTAAGACAGCCCCACAGATTTTAATTGATTTCTTTACATTGAATCCAATGTAACATATGCACCAAATATATTGAAGCACTTAAAAAGCGTTGCAGGGTTGACACAATGGTTTTGCTGTTACGTCCGTTGTTGGAATGAGACCAAGGTGCAGCGTGGTAGGTGAACATCTTACTATATTTTAAAATGAACACCAAAAACCAACAAAATACAAAACAAATGTAAATTTATGCAGGCTATACAGCAACTAGCAAAATCAAGATCCCACAAACTAAGGTGGGAAAAAAGGCTGCCTAAGTATGATCCCCAATCAGAGACAACGACAGACTGGGAACCATACCAGGCCAAACAAAGAAATAGGAAAACTAGATTGCCCACCCAAATCACACCCTGACCTAACCAAATAGAGAAATAAAAAGGCTCTCTAAGGTCAGGGCGTGACATTTGCACATTGAACCCAATTAGATGTTTTTATTTTTTTATTTCACCTTTATTTAACCAGGTAGGCCAATTGAGAACAATTTCTCATTTACAACTGCGACCTGGCCAAGATAAAGCAAAGCAGTGTGACAAAAACAACAACACAAAGTTACACATAAACAATCAACAACAGTCAATAACACAAATGAAAAGAAAAATAGAAAGATCTATGTACAGCGTGTGCAAATGTAGAAGGGTAGGGAGGTAAGGCAATAAATAAGCCACAGAGGTGAAAATAATTACAATTTAGCATTAACACTGGAGTGATATATGTGCAGATGATGATGTGCAAGTAGAGATACTGGGGTGCAAAAGAGCAAGAGGGTAAGTAATGATATGGGGATGAGGTAGTCGGGTGTGCTATTTACAGATGGGCTGTGTACCTGTACACAGTGATCGCTAAGCTGCTCTGAGTGCTTAGCGATCACGCTTAAAGTTAGAGAGGGAGAAATAAGATATATGAGATATAAGACTCCAGCTTCATCCTCTCCTCTGCTGGTGCATATTGACTTATGCACCAACAGGCGTGTGCATATCCTTTTGCAAATTCTTCACAATGTGACGCATAGCAATGATACCATGTTGGCCAAAAAGATAATAAGATCTGTCTATTGAACGCATCACAGCCATAGTCAGTGGGTTATCCAATGAGTGAACAGCCATCACAGCCATAGTCAGTGGGTTATCCAATGAGTGAACAGCCATCACAGCCATAGTCAGTGGGTTATCCAATGAGTGAACAGCCATCACAGCCATAGTCAGTGGGTTATCCAATGAGTGAACAGCCATCACAGCCATAGTCAGTGGGTTATCCAATGAGTGAACAGCCATCACAGCCATAGTCAGTGGGTTATCCAATGAGTGAACAGCCATCACAGCCATAGTCAGTGGGTTATCCAATGAGTGAACAGCCATCACAGCCATAGTCAGTGGGTTATCCAATGAGTGAACAGCCATCACAGCCATAGTCCGTGGGTTATCCAATGAGTGAACAGCCATCACAGCCATAGTCCGTGGGTTATCCAATGAGTGAACAGCCATCACAGCCATAGTCCGTGGGTTATCCAATGAGTGAACAGCCATCACAGCCATAGTCAGTGGGTTATCCAATGAGTGAACAGCCATCACAGCCATAGTCCGTGGGTTATCCAATGAGTGAACAGCCATCACAGCCATAGTCAGTGGGTTATCCAATGAGTGAAAAGCCATCACAGCCATAGTCATTGGGTTATCCAATGAGTGAACAGCCATCACAGCCATAGTCAGTGGGTTATCCAATGAGTGAACAGCCTGTACCATCTTCTGCCCTACACTGGATGCAACAATGATGTACATCAACTGCTCAGAACAGTGGGAATCCTCCTAATGTGACCCAGTTCAAAGTATGATGATAGAAATTAAAGGTAGATAAAGTTAAACTGTTACATTGATGCTGTTGACCCGGATCAGGGAAACCTGGCAAAGATCAAACTGTTCAGCAATCAAACCCTCTTTCCACCTGCACGCATGCTGCCAGAACAGGAGACTTTCCACCTTCTGTAGAACTTTTCTTTCTCTAGGTGTTTTTCCCCTCAAATATACATAACACACCAACGAGCCCACAATGGGCTGTGACTTGAGCAATGTCTGGAGGTTGGTTGCTTTAAAAGTTCTCCTTCCTTGCTTCAGGTGACTCATGGTCAAATTGGTATTAGGAAAGTATGTTGGAAATTCCATTGCGCTAGACTCATAGCATTCTAGACTAACTATTTCATACTTTACTCTCTTGTCCTTTCAGATCAGTAATCACTGTAAGGATAATGTACCTTCCGTGTTGTTGGTATAACGGCTTAGGTGTTGGACTACTGGTTGCAAGGTCATGACTCAAGCTACACCTCTAATTTGTAACAGTCTTTTGGATGTTAGTTCATCATATTGAATGGTTGGTTTTAAAGTGAAGGCAACTTCCTGTGGCTTACTGCTACACATCCTGTAACATTAACAGAAGGTAGAGTAGATACCTTTACCGTGACCCGCCCTCCGCAGGGATAAACGTTTAGTCTTCCCACATACAGAGAGCAAACTCTGGGGACGTAGACGGATAATAAATGAGGCCCCAGGACAAAAAAAAGCTAGGATTTATGAACTGCCGAAATATCCCCGCCATATTGTTTCACAACAAAATCCCACCGCACTGGAGGAGGAGGAATGAAAAACAGCAGGATGCCCTAGAAGGTGAGAGATGGAGAGAAAGCAAGAAGGAGGGAGGGATGGGCTGCGAGGAGAAGAAAGGAGACTCCCCTCGGTCCAGTCCTGGAGAAAAGGAGAGCGAGAGGAAACCGCTTTACTTGAATTTCTCAAGCACCGTTTCCAGTCGTTGGAATGTACTTATTATTACCGATGTCAAAGCACTTTCATGGGCCGTTTATGAGCCAGACATATAGTCAGTGCCCTCCCGAATGCGTTATTTGAGCTTGGCCAATATACCTCAGATTTATTGTACAGGAAAAAGGTAACTTACACATAATATAGATTGGAATGTCCTTTACATCCAATACGTCCAATCCAGTCAAATTTTTTGGCTTTGAATGTATTTTTTATTGAGTCTGGTGTCTGGGCTGCCAACAGAGTCTACATCATGGTCCCCTGTCTTTGCCTCTGGACCTGACTGCTAAATATTTAATCTCATGTAAAATTGGCCAGCAGGGGACCTGAAAATCTGGTGCAGTATAAACACATACTTCCAGGGCTTTTCATTATCTCCTTATTGGCCTATCTGCAGTCAAGAAAGTCCAGACTCGCCTAAGAGCCTTGCCTCATTGGACCATATCCATCTTCTATCTAACTAACCTAGGTATCAGTCTCTTTAGCTAATCCACTTCCTCTACATGTGTCAAAGAGACTGGCCTTTCTGCCTTCTTTACATATGAACATTAAATCATTAAACTCGAGGAGAACAGAGGATTTGATCCTGATTCGATCACCCTCACAGCTATCCTCCAATCACAATGATTATTGATTGGATCACTTTTTTTTCTCCATAGAACACGTTATTATTTTTGTTTGTCCAGACGAAACCAGTCTGTCAAGAATTGCTAACTCACATCTAAATGCTCAAACGAAATACTTTGCACATTGCAATTCCAACTATAAAAGTATGGAATGCCATTTGGGTCTTTGCGTCTCAAAAAAAATACACATCAATTACACTATTTGACGCATCAAATAAGCTTGTTGACCAATCAGGACCGGAATATGACTTCACGTCACATAATAATTTAACACGTTCATAATTGTTTACGTAGTTATTACACATTGATTACACTAGAACTTGTATTTTATATATCGCAGCAATTAACCGAGCGGCGCAGAGGTCTAAGGCACTGCATCTTAGTGCTAGATGCGTTACTACAGACACCCTGGTTCGAATCCAGGTTGTATCACAACCGGGCCGTGTTTGGAAGTCCCATAGGGTGGCGTACAATTGTCCCGGGTTTGGCCGGTGTAGGCCGTCATTATAAATAACAATTTGGTTTTAACTGACTTGCATAGTTATATAAAGGTTAAATAAATACTATGATGCTGGTAAAGTTTTGTCTCGTGCACCTGCCGTTGTCACACTACCCTAAGCTCTGGGACAGTGCTGGTCAGAAAAAAAAGCGAGCTAGCTGATGGATGCAAACAATGTTTTCCCTAAAAATACCAGCGACATAATCTGTTTCAGTAGCTATGTGTCATAATCTAAAATATCTTTAATTTATTAGACAGTTTTCATATTTGGTTGTCGAAGGACAGAACTACCTATGTGAAGCTAGACACAATAAGGATTAGCCACAGTAGTAGAATTTGAAGTTCACCTTCAAAATAAAAGTCCCTCATTGATAGTAATGCAATTGGCTACACCTAGTGGAATCATGCCATATTTGACCAAGATAATCCTAAACAAAATTGGAATGTTGTTATATACAGTCAACAAAAGACAATAATTTGTTAATTTGACAAAAAATCTGTTGAAATTACACTTTGGATGTATACAAATATTAGCGCAGTAGCGCTTATAGCGGGACTCTGAAACCATTGTGAAATTTAACCTTATTAAGTTTACGAGGCTGTACAGTGACATAAGACCTCATTGCAATTCTGAAGTTTAATACTTCTTCAGTTTGATTTCAACAGATTTTTTTGCGGGGTCAAATGAACAAATTATTTTCATTTTGTTGAAATTGTATAACAACATTTCAAGCATTATCTAGTACAAATAGGTGTACCACTTTCAAATACTGACTTTTGAACAGCAATTTTCACTCTTGTGGCTAATCCTTATTGTGGCTAGCTTCACATAGGTGTGGGACCTGGGCCACATTAGCCAGATTAAGCTAGTTAGCTGCTTATAAGGTTAGCTTAGGGGCAAGTTAGCTAGTTCTTTTTGTAAACTGAAGTTTGATTTCAGTTGGAGAACAACGTGGCTCCCTAGCTGATACTTAGTCACATGGATTCCTAAATCATTGGTACTAATAATATTGATTAATGATTGCAATTTCTGGTTATTGTTTTCAAGCTGTATGCATTGTTGCTAGCTAGGTACCAAGCAAAAGTTAGCTAGCTATCCCAGAAGTTGCTAATAAAATCTGTATCAAATATATTTCTGAGTGACTTTGTCATACTGCAAACCCAAGTCAACATAGTAGAGAGACAGCCTACCTCCAGTTTCCAAACTCATCAATGTTGACAAAATGCTTTAGTGTTATTCTGTATTTTGACTAGCTAGGATAAATCAAGTGCGACTGCTCGGGAAGTTGGGATGTGGCTGGCAGAAATAATGGCTTATTACCAATGCTGTAGTGAAGTGTTACTCGCTATCTTTTGTAAGGGGGCCACTTTGGGTTGAGACAATCATTCAGCTGCACAGATCTTTTATGTATTTTATTTAACCTTTATTTAACTAGGCAAGTCAGTTAAGAACAAATTATTTTTTACAATGATGGCCTAGCCCGACCTAACCCGGACGAAGCTGGGCCAATTATGCGCCACCCTATGAGACTCCCAATCACGGCCGGATATGATTCAGCCTGGATTCTAACCAAGGACTGTAGTGACGCCTCTTTTACTGTGATGCACTGTGCCACTCTTTAATTTGTTGTACTTTTTCTTCCAATATTATCAATTATCAAATGAGAGCAAATTCAGAGAACTAGAGCACATGCAATTGATTTGATGTACAGCACATCACAACTATATACATCCACACATAAAATAGTCTACATCACATGTATAAGACCCATATTATCGATCACCTCAGTAGTTGGATGAGCGAAAATGTCCCTTCTGCTCCTTGACTGAATTCATTCTAAATATATAGTCCGCTGTTGCTATGTTCATTGTTGAGTCCCTTTTCCTTCCCTCATATGTTTGGGGCGACGTCAGTGCACACAGATGCCAGATTTGACCAGTCAGTATTATTGTCAGCAAGAGATCTACCAAGGGCTTTCAGAATATCCTCTCCTCTTGTTGACCCCTGAAGGGAGAGTAAACATAACAGTTCCTCTCTGAACGACTTGTTTTGAGGGAAGCTGACCCAAACACATAATTTGGCAATGTCACTTATGTCAGTGCTTTCGTCAAGCTTAATACTGAAATACAGTGCCACGGATATGTCAGTAATCAGTTGCTTACCGATGTCCTCACCAATGTCTTGTTATTGTCGAGTTTGAGAGTTGCAATCCCTTAATTTGCTTTACAATAGCTTCCTTGTTTATGAAATCAGCACCCAATATTTCAGCCCAAAAAACATTATTTGACAATCTCCGCGTCTGTGAAGGCCTTCTTGTTTCTCGCGAGCATCCAAGCAATCTCATATGTTGCCTCTGCTGCTTGCTCTGCAACAGTGCTAGATCTGTCCATCATTTGTTGTTGTCCTTTGAGCTGTTCTTTGAGCTTAATCTTATTAACCAGAAGGCAGTCAATTATTTTAAATTAGCAAATTTTGAGCGACATTTCCAGTCACACCATGCCCACTTTGACAAAACATATTCGCCACAAATCAACCCCAGAAACAACAAAATAGTGCAGCGAACTAGTCCCATTATGCAGTACAAAAAAAACTAAAAGTTACATTTCTCTTGGAACTTTCTGTGTTTTTCTTGAATCCACCGTATCCTTCTGTTAGCCACCGAAGCCACGTTAGCCACATTATCTACGTTAACAACATTAGCTAGTTGCATTTCCCAGCTGCCATCTTCCTGATTTTCCTGGTCCTCTGGTGGTTGTTCGTTCATAGCTGTCACATTGTTCTCCAGCTCTTCCCCCACATTTTTTACGTTTCTTTTTTTACAAAATATCGATCCATGTCTACCAGACTGCAAAATTAGATATTAGCAAACTGATATTTGTCGGTCGCATTAGATGAGTAGTTGCATTCTATTTTGGCAAATATTCTATTTCGGACTTTCTGCTCAACAGCTGCGCTATACTGCCATCTATCTGTCATCCAGGGAACAATCAATATATTCAATGAAGTGATTCAGGCCTGCATTAAACACATTGAATTTAAATTGTATCATTGTTATGTATTATGAATGGACAATAGGAAAATCTTTGCGAGCCGTAAGTTAAGGCCAGTACCACTGCTGTACTGTAAACACATCATTACCTGTGTGTATGTTTGTTTACAGACTTTTCTACAGCTTGGACAGGCTACGACTGATCGTAGTGGGGGCGCTTGGCTTGCAAATTCAGTATATATATATTTTTTTGCACAACATTCTATACTGAACCAAAATATAAACGCAACATGTAAAGTGTTGGTGCCATGTTTCATGAGCTTAAATTGAAGTTCCCACAACAACAAAAAAGATATATAAATAAATACCCACAATGCACAAAAATCTTATTTTTCTCAAATGTGCACAAATTTGTTTCCATCCCTCTTAGTGAGCATTTCTCCTTTGTCAAAATAATCCATCCACCTGACAGTTCTGGCATATCAAGAAGCTGATAAAACAGCATGATTATTACACAGGTGCACCTTGTGCCAGGATAATAAAAGGCCACCCTAAAATGTGCAATTTTATCACACAACACACTGCCACAGATGTCTGATGTTTTGACTGTCCAGAAACCTGTTGGACTCCAGATATGCCAGCAGCTGGCTACTGGGGTCAGGGTGTTTCACTGACGTGACCAGTCTAACAATCATTCCCAAAGTTAATAGGCTGCCCAAAGGGGTTGAAAGCAACACTTTCTGGTTGTTGAACAACAGTTGTGTCTAGTAAGACAACATTGAGTGTAGAAGGTAAACCTATGTACTAATATCATCAAAATTCTATATTGTTCTATCTGAAGATCTAAGGATTTATATCAAAGAAGATTAACAAGATGAACTACTTACTTCAAAATCCCTTTTCAATGAGTGGTTAAAGGCACTGCGTGCGCTAAACCTTGACATGAGACTGGGACTGACAAGACTCAAGACTTTCCACTCATTAGAAACCCGCTCAATAGAAATCCTGATTGGATCTTGATTGGATAAACAGCAGAAACATCATCAGGGTTGGGGAATAACTGATTTAATATAATTAGTTACATGTAATCTGGTTACAAAAAAACCTTATCAGTTATGCTTCACAGAGTTCAAGTAACAGACATCTTAACATCAACTGTTCAGAGGAGACTGTGAGAATCAGGCCTTCAGAGTTGAATTGCTGCATAGAAACCACTACAAAAGGACACCAATAAGAAGAAGAGACTTGCTTGGGCCAGGAAACACAAGCAATGGACATTAGACTGGTGGAAATCTGTCCTTTGGTCTGATGAGTCCAAATTTGCCATGTCTTTGTGAGACGGAGAGTAGTCGAACGGATGATCTCGGGGATGTGTGGTTCCCACCGTGAAGCATGGAAGAGGAAGTGTGATGTCTGGGGGTGCTTTGCTGGTGACACTATCAGTGATTTATTTAGAATTCAAGGCACACTTAAGGAACAGCGTTCTGCAGCAATACGCCACCCATCTGGTTTGGGCTTAGTGGGACTATCACTTGTTTTTCAACAGGACAATGACCCACAACACACCTCCTGGCTGTGTAAGGGCTATTTGACCAAGAAGGAGAGTGATGGTGCTGTATTAGTTGACCTGGTCTCCACAATCACCTGACCTCAACCCAATTGAGATGGTTTGGAATGAGTTGTGACGGAAAAGCAGCCAACAAGTGCTCCGCATATGTGGGAACTCCTTCAAGACTGTTGGAAAAACATTCCAGATGAAGCTGGTGGAGAGAATGCCAAGTGTCTGCAAAACTGTCATCAAGGCAAATGGTGGCTACTTTGAAGAAAATCAAATATACCGTAGGCCTATTTGAAGTCCGTAAAGCAGTGCGACACAAACAACAACACAGAGTTACACATGGAATAAACAAACGTACAGTCAATAACACAATAGAAAAAATCTGTATACAGTGTGTACAAATGAGGTAAGATTAGGGAGGTAAGGCTATAAATAGGCCGTAGTGGCGAAGTAATTACAATATAGCAAAACACTGGAGTGATATATGTGCAGAAGATGACTGTGCAAGTAGAGATACTGGGGTGTAAAGGAGAAAAAAATAACAATATGGGAATGAGGTAGTTGGATGGGCGATTTACAGATGGGCTATGTACAGGTGCAATGATCTGTGAGCTGCTCTGACAGCTGATGCTTAAAGTTAGCGAGGGAGATATGAGTCTCCAGCTTCAGTGATGTTTGCAGTTCGTTCCAGTCATTGGCAGCAGAGAACTGGAAGGAAAGGCGGCCAAAGGAGGAATTGGCTTTGGGCATGACCAGTGAAATATACCTGCTGGAGCATGTGCTACGGGTGGGTGCTGCTATGATGACCAGTGAGCTGAGATAAGGCAGGGCTTTACCTAGCAAAGACTTATAGATAACCTGGAGCCAGTGGGTTTGGCGACGAATATGAGGCGAGGGCCAGCCAACGAGAGCATACAGGTCGCAGTGGTGGGTAGTATATGGGGCTTTGGTGACAAAATGGATGGCACTGTGATAGACTGTATCCAATTTGCTGACTAGAGTGTTGGAGGCTATTTTGTAAATTACATCGCTGAAGTCAAGGATTGGTAGGATAGTCAGTTTTACGAGGGTATGTTTGGCAGCATGAGTGAAGGATGCTTTGTTGCAAAATACATTTTGGATTGGAGATGCTTAATGTGAGTCTGGAAGGAGAGATTACAGTCTAACCAGACACCTAGGTATTTGTAGTTGTCCACATATTCTAAGTCAGAACCGTCCAGAGTAGTGATGCTGGATGGGCAGGCAGGTGCAGGCAGCGATCGGTTGAAGAGCATGCATTTAGTTTTACTTGCATTTAAGAGCAGTTGGAGGCCATGGAAGGAGAGTTGTGTGGCTTTGAAGCTCGTCTGGAGATTAGTTAACACAGTTTCCAAAGAAGGTCCAGAAGTATACCGAATGGTGTCGTCTGCATAGAGGTGGATCAGAGAATCACCAGCAGCAAGAGCGACATCATTGATGTATACAGAGAAAAGAGTCGGCCCGAGAATTGAACCCTCTGGCACCCCATAGAGACTGCCAGAGGTCCGGACAACAGGCCCTCCGATTTGACACACTGATTTCTGTCTGAGAAGTAGTTGGTGAACCAGGCGAGGCAGTCATTTGAGATACCAAGGCTGTTGAGTCTGCTGATAAGAATGTGGTGATTGACAGAGTCGAAAGCCTTGGCCAGGTCGATGAATACGGCTGCACAGTATTGTCTTTTATCGATGGCGGTTATGATATCGTTGAGGACCTTGAGTGTGGCTGAGGTGCACCCATGACCAGCTCGGAAACCAGATTGCATAGCGGAGAAGGTACGGTGGGATTCGAAATGGTCGGTGATCTGTTTATTAACTTGGCTTTCAAAGACCTTAGAAAGGCAGAGTAGGATAGATATAGGTCTGTAGCAGTTTGGGTCTAGAGTGTCACCCCCTTTGAAGAGGGCTTTCTAATCTAAGAGCTTTCTAATCTTTGGGGATCTCAGACGATATGAAAGAGAGGTTGAACAGGCTAGTAAAGGGGTTTGCAACAATTGCAACGGATAATTTTAGAAAGAGAGATTCCAGATTGTCTAGCCCAAATGATTTGTAAGGGTCCAGATTATGCAACTCTTTCAGAACATCAGCTATCTGGATTTGGGTGAAGGAGAAATGGGGGAGGCTTGGAGATGTTGCTGTGGGAGGCTGTTGACCAGGATAGGGATAGCCAGGTGGAAAGCATGTGTGCGCATAGGAAAGCATAGGTGTGTGAAGGAGCATGTACACGCTGGAATTAGAATGTACACACTGGAATTAGAATGTACACGCTGGAATTAGAATGTACACGCTGGAATTAGAATGTACATGCTGGAATTAGAATGTACATGCTGGAATTAGAATGCACACGCTGGAATTAGAATGTACACGCTGGAATTAGAATGTACACGCTGGAATTAGAATGTACATGCTGGAATTAGAATGTACATGCTGGAATTAGAATGTACACGCTGGAATTAGAATGTACACACTGGAATTAGAATGTACACGCTGGAATTAGAATGCACACGCTGGAATTAGAATGTACACGCTGGAATTAGAATGTACACGCTGGAATTAGAATGCACACGCTGGAATTAGAATGTACACGCTGGAATTAGAATGTACATGCTGGAATTAGAATGCACACGCTGGAATTAGAATGTACACGCTGGAATTAGAATGTACACACTGGAATTAGAATGTACACACTGGAATTAGAATGTACACGCTGGAATTAGAATGTACACGCTGGAATTAGAATGCACACGCTGGAATTAGAATGTACACGCTGGAATTAGAATGCACGGTAGTGAATGAGAGAAAACAGATGTGCCACAAGCATCAACGCTGTCAATGACATCATGCGCTTCAATTTAGAAAGCAAGTCTACAGTTGAAGTCGGAAGTTTACATACACCTTAGCCAATTACATTTAAACTCAGTTTTTCACATTCCTGATATTTAATCCTGGTAAAAATGCCCTGTTTTAGGTCAGTTGGGACCACCACTTTATTTTAAGAATGTGAAATGTCAGAATAATAGAAGAGAGATTATTTATTTCTTTAATCACATTCCCAGTGGGTCAGAAGATTACATACACTCAGTTAGTATTTGGTAGCATTGCCTTTAAATTGTTTAACTTGGATCAAACGTTTCAGGTAGCCTTCCACAAGCTTCCCACAACAAGTTGGGTGAATTTTGGCCCATTTCTCCTGACAGAGCTGGTGTAACTGTGTCAGGTTTGCAGGCCTCCTTGCTCGCACATGCTTTTTCAGTTCTGCCCACACATTTTCTATAGGATTGAGGTCAGGGCTTTGTGATGGCCACTCCAATACATTGACTTTGTTGTCCTTAAGCCATTTTGCCACAACTTTGGAAGTATGCTTGGGGTCATTGTCCATTTGGAAGACCCATTTGCGACCAAGCTTTAACTTGCTGACTGATGTCTTGAGATGTTGCTTCAATATATCCACATCATTTCCCTACCTCATGATGTCATCTATTTTGTGAAGTGCACCAGTCCCTCCTGCAGCAAAGCACCACCACAACATGATGCTGCCACCCTCATGTTTCACGGTTGGGGTGGTGTTCTTCCGCTTGCAAGCCTCCCCTTTTTTCTCCAAACATAATGATGGTCATTATGGCCAAACAGTTCTATTTTTGTTTTATCAGACCAGAGGACATTTCTCCAAAAAGTACGTTCTTTGTCCCCATGTGCAGTTGCAAACCGTAGTCTGGCTTTTTTATGGCGCTTTTGGAGCAGTGGCTTCTTCCTTGCTGAGGGGCCTTTCAGGTTATGACGGTATAGGACTAATTTTACTGTGGATATAGATTATTTTGTACCTGTGTCCTAGAGCATCTTCACAAGGTCTTTTACTGTTGTTCTGGGATGTATTTGCACTTTTTGCACCAAAGTATGTTTATCTCTCAGAGACAGAACGCGTCTCCTTCCTAAGTGGTACTACGGCTGTGTGGTCCCATGGTGTTTATACTTGCATACTATTGTTTGCACAGATGAACGTGGTACCTTCAGGCGTTTGGAAATTGTTCCCAAGTATGAACCAGACTTGTGGAGATCTATATATTCATTTTAAATTCTGAGGTCTTGGCTGATTTCTTTAGATTTTCCCATGATGTCAAGCAAAGAGGCACTGAGTTTGAAGGTAGGCCTTGAAATACATCCACAGGTACACCTCCAATTGACTCAAATTATGTCAATTAGCCTATCAGAAGCTTCTAAAGCCATAACACAATTTTCTGGAATTTTCCAAGCTGTTTAAAAGCACAGTCAGCTTATTGTATGTAAACTTCTGACCCACTGGAATTGTGATACATCGAATCATAAGTGAAATAATCTGTCTGTAAACAATTTTGGGAAAAATTACTTGTGTTATGCGTAAAGCAGATGTCCTAACCGACTTGCCAAAACTATAGTTTGTTAACAAGACATTTGTGGAGTGGTTGACAACTAAGACAACTTTAATGACTCCAACCTAAGTGTATGTAAACCTACACCTTCAATTGTATTTTTCTCACGTCTGGGCGAAGCAAAGCTGATGAGGTGAGCAGATACATTTCCAGAAAATACACTGTTTGTTTGTCAACATTGTTACAGTATGTCTAGAATTGTGACATGTATAATTAAAAAAGTGTATTTTTAGTGTTGATAAGTTTAGCTGGCAGTGCCTTTAATCATTTATTTTAAAAACAATAACTTTATGCCTACCTTTTTTTATTTCTAGCGCAACATATAGCCTAGGTTACTGCTGGGAAACTCCAGGAACTCCGTTCAAGAGAGAATACTGTTGAGTAGCGGGAACTACACTTGCTAAATTCTTTATAAACTGCTAGCATGTATTGGCTAGAACACCAACTACGTTGTAATTGTTCTATCTGTGTCAACTCTGCTCACTTCCTCAGGCAACAGAACAGAAGGCAGGTACGGTGGCTCCCGAGGACAAGGCCTTACATATCAATCATAGTGAATACAACTGTCTGTTATGGAATTTCATTACAATTAATTCGGAATTTGCTAAGCAGTGTATGTGAATTGACGCTCTCTACTCTTGCATGCAAACCTGTTGACTGTTGTGCGGTTTTGGCTTTAGGCTTACATTTAAAAAATAACGAAGAAAAAAATGTGAATGTAGCCATAAACAAGATTGATACATTTCTGGATTTTTGTTAGGCCTATTGTAATCTCTTTATTCAATGCCCCCACCAGCCACCCACCAGTCCTTTCATCCACACAATATTTCATGACCCTAAACCCGCGCCGTAAATATAACCTCGGGGACTGTGGGGTTTATGAGTCAACCATTAGCACGTCGCTAATGTGAACCACAACTACATTATACCTTGTGACAAAGGGATGTGAACCACAACTAAATTATACCTTGTGACAAAGGGATGTGAACCACAACTAAATTATAGCTTGAGACAAAGGGATGTGAACCACAACTTCATTATACCTTGCGACAAAGGGATGTGAACCACAAATTCATTATAGCTTGAGACAAAGGGATGTGAACCACAACTTCATTATACCTTGTGACAAAGGGATGTGAACCACAACTAAATTATACCTTGCGACAAAGGGATGTGAACCACAACTTCATTATACCTTGCGACAAAGGGATGTGAACCACAACTTCATTATACCTTGTGACAAAGGGATGTGAACCCTTTGAACGATCATTCAGGGTCGGAAACAGTGTTATTACGATGATGGATCGTCCAGGATCAGGATCACTGATTATTACTATGAAGGATCATTCAGGATCAGGATCACTGGTTATTACTATGAAGGTTCATTCAGGATCAGGATCACTGGTTATTACTACGAAGGATCATTCAGGATCAGGATCACTGATTATTACTATGAAGGATCATTCAGGATCAGGATCACTGGTTATAACTACGAAGGATCATTCAGGATCAGGATCACTGATTATTACTATGAAGGATCATTCAGGATCAGGATCACTGATTATTACTTTGAAGGATCATTCAGGATCAGGATCACTGGTTATTACTATGAAGGATCATTCAGGATCAGGATCACTGATTATTACTACGAAGGATCATTCAGGATCAGGATCACCGATTATTACTACGAAGGATCATTCAGGATCAGGATCACCGATTATTACTATGAAGGATCCTTCAGGATCAGGATCACTGATTATTACTATGAAAGATCATCCAAGATCAGGATCACTGATTATTACTATGAAAGATCATCCAAGATCAGGTTCACTGATTATTACTATGAAAGATCATTCAGGATCAGGATCACTGATTATTACTATGAAAGATCATCCAAGATCAGGATCACCGATTATTACTAAGAAGGATCATTCAGGATCAGGATCACTGATTATTACTACGAAGGAGCATTCAGGATCAGGATCACTGATAATACCATGAAAGATCATCCAGGATCAGGATCACTGATTATTACTATGAAAGATCATCCAAGATCAGGATCACTGATTATTTTTATCCCATAATAGCATAGTGAATACATGGTTTCCACAGTACACAAATGCTACTGGAATATTACTGTAATATCTTCTCAGATTGTTGCTTTTGATGACCTTCTATATTGTTGGATGTTACACTCATTTGGGAAAGTGCTTTTTATCAATTCAGACCTGATTCACTTTTCCAAGTGCAAGGAAACGTGACAAGCCTCGACACACTACCCTGGTGTACCTCAACGTGAAGGAGAGAGGCTGTGGGGACTCTACAGGAGTCTCCTCCTGTATGCTGCATTATGGCTCAGCAGCAGTCAATACCACAGTACAGCTTTGACCTTTCAACTGTGGTCTAATTACATTCATGTCCCGGGGTAGGCTGACAGCAAAATAAGCCCTCTTCTTTTATGAACTCACCACTGGGGCATTGTCATAGCCGCCTGTCACCTGGGATCTTGGCTGGCCTTGTTGATCCCCTCCCACCGTTTCCCCAGTAGGAGAATGGACCAGGCCCAGTTTCCAGTTGAGCAATGCCATGGTTCCCTCTATTCAGGCATCTGGGGTCCATTCAGACGTCAGCCATTTTGGCTCAAATCGAGGCCCCCTTCCGCGGCTGTGCTCTTGAGGGGGAAAGACAGCGACTGGAGCTGGTGTTCAGCAGCCAGCCCGTGTCAGGACCCGTCAGCTCCGAACGGGTATCTTAAAAGACGGCCGCACTCTTTCAATAACAGCAGGAGGAGCATGCTGGGACTGTGGCCAGCCAAAGGCTTCCTGTTCCCAAGATGCCTCACAGCTCTCAATCTCTATGGCAATTTAATTTAAAGGGGCCTATGTGATGGATATGTTGGACGGTGATGAAGGAGAAGATAGGGGGAGTTCAGGAATACATACTTACAGGAACTAAAGGTCCTGTGCAGTCAAAACAATGCATTTCCCTGTGTTTTATATACATTTCTAAACTATGAAGTTGGAATAATACTGTGAAATTGTGAAAATAAGACAATGCCCTTTTAGTGTGAGAACTGTTTCTGCCTGTTTTGGTGGGAGGGAGTTTTGAGTTAAGAGACCAATCAGAGAGATCCAAACATTTTTGCCATTTAACAGCTATGTTTTCAGTTTTCCCATCCCCACTCAGACCACTCCCATTCATTCCTAGCAAACGTATTGTTTGGGAAATTTCTCTTTGCTAAGAAGTTATTTTTGTTTATCTTTTTACCATTTTAATTGAATCATTCACGATAAGTTACTTAATTGTTACCCAGAAATGATATGATTTGATATAGAAACGACTGTATTGGATGTTGAATTTGCTTGAAACGGGGATGGTAAACTGACAATGAATATGTATTAAGGCTTTTAAAGAACATACTGTACCTGCTAGGAAAGTAATAGCATATCGCTGCCGCATTGTATAGCATGTAGCATAATTAGTATAGTTACAGCAATCTGATACACATGCCCAACCTCATTAGCTGGTGATATACAAGCCCAACCTCATTAGCTGGTGATATACAAGCCCAACCTCATTAGCTGGTGATATATGATCCCAACCTCATTAGCTGGTGATATATAAGCCCAACCTCATTAGCTGGTGATAAATGATCCCAACCTCATTAGCTGGTGATGTAAAAACTCAACCACATTAGCTGGTGATATACAAGCCCAACCTCATTAGCTGGTGATATACAAGCCCAACCTCATTAGCTGGTGATAAATGATCCCAACCTCATTAGCTGGTGATATACAAACTCAACCACATTAGCTGGTGATAAATGAACCAAACCTCATTAACTGGTTATATATGAACCCAACCTCATTAGCTTGTGATACATGAACTCAACCTCATTAGCAGGTGATATACAAGTCCAACCTCATTGTTGGTCTATCAAGCTATTAGCTAGTGTTCTCAGCATAAACAACACTTTTAAACAATATACACAACTGCAATGTACTCACTATCCATACAACTGCTCTGTACAGATTTTATGTGAAAAATACAATCAAGTCAACCAATGTTCATCCCCCTTAACTGATCTCAGTTGGCTTTTTACAATAACACATCATCCATCAATAATCCTTAATGACAAGTCAACTGTTATTTTAAAAGGCATTCTCTGGCCAAGACATTTTAGATCCTCCCTCTTCATTCAAATGCTGGTGGCAGTCAGATCTCAATGTGTTTTTCTGTTCGGTGAGCTATGTGATCCGTGAAACCCGGCGGGATGGGTCCGTGCCATAGTGTCACAGAGCCAGTTCGGAGACAGTTAACTATGAAAGGTCAAATGGTGAAAACGGAGTGGAACATTTCTTACAATTTCATGAAATGATTTAAATTGGATTTTGGCTGGGCTTGTGTCTGTTCTAGATATCCCACAAGGTGTCGTAAAGAGTTTGAGAAAAGAGGAGGGGATAGAGAGGAGAGAGAGGACGAAAGGGGAGCAAGTGGGGAGGAGTGAAGGATACAACATGGAAAGGTCCAGAAAATAAATTATTATTTATTTAAATAGGCAAGTCGGTTAAGAACTAAGAACAAATGCTTATTTACAATGATGGCCTACCCCGGCCAAACCCTAACAGCACTGGGCCAATTGTGCGCCGCCCTATGGTACTCCCAATCACGGCCTGTTGTGATACAGCTTGGAATCGAACCAGGGTCTGTAGTGACACCTCTAGCACTGAAATGCAGTCCCTTAAACAGCTGTGCAACTTTGGAGCCCCAGTGTGATGAGTGGAAGAAAGAAGGGGAACGTTTTAAATGTTTTGTTTTATTTAACCTCTATTTAACTAGGCAAGTCAGTTAAGAGCAAATTCTTATTTACAATGACGGCCTAGGAACAGCAGGTTAACTGCCTTGTTCAGGGGCAGAACGACAGATTTTTTACCTTGCCAGCTCGGGGATTGCAATCTAGCAACATTTCGGTTACTGGCCAAACACTCTAACCACTAGGCTACCCTGCCGCCCCAAAACTGAAGGGTATTGGAGGGAAGTGGAAGGAAAATAGGACAAGGTTAATGCATCACTGAACTCCACATGCGAAAGGGAAAAGGTGAGAGGAGAAGAGAGCGTAGTTGCGAGAAGGAATTATACAATGAGTTAAGCGGTCATGCTGTTTGTATGTGGCTGCTATGAAAGTGAACTGTGTTTGTGGTGATCAGGGGTGTATTCATTCTGCCAATTCTATTGAAAAACATTTGTTAAACGGAAGCAAGCGAAATGAAACGGGGATAAACATACCTGAGTTTGTCAGATAAAAATTGTTTTTTGCAACTGTTGGACAAATTATTACACCCTAGATCAACGTGATGCAGGCAAGGCAAGGTGTTATTGAACGTCACTGTCTGTCACCTTGATTACTCAAATTTCTCTCAACCTGTGTGCACCTACGTTGTAAACTTTCATTCGTAGGCTAGGTTGTAGCAGCCTCATGATGGGTTACAGGGAAATTCAAAAACCATTTAGTAGCATACATGTATCGATGTTACATTGAACTGGGTGAATGGATTATGAATGACTGTCATCCAAAATGCTGTAATAGAAATAAGGCCGTGTTCATCTTAGACGGTGGATACCCCAATAGAGACCCTATGGTTCTGTATGTGATGGATGACGATGTTAAAGGAGTGCTGACTCTCCTGATCGAATGATGGAGGACATGAGTGAGATTTCAGTTGAAATCATGGATATTTTAATAATAATAATAATAGTAATATGTTAGGTGCTTATATTTGTCCTATGTAAAATGTCTGAATTAGAAATGTTGTTTTTTCATTTTCTTTGCATATCCCACTCCCTGAGAGACCCGTCAG